>NC_079165.1:43295568-43445568 GCF_947568905.1 Ostrea edulis
TGCATCTGTTTAAACAATTGAATGCACATTAACCATTTTCATTCTTAAATGAATAAAAGATTTCTCTTGTGTGCTCTTCTTATGCAAACCCATAAAAAAAGCAAATAAACAAAAAAAGATCTGGAATCCCTGACTGCATTTTAGGTACTCCCGTCTGTAAAAACAATTAACTAAATCTGGACCATCCTGATGTTTGCGTAAACATTTAAAATTTTGCGAATGGTTGGCAGAGTTATGTAGTTCCAAATATTTCATTGTGATGACATTAATATTAGTACAGATAAGAAAACACACAACAGCAATTCTACTATGGCACATTGTGGAAGGTTTTTCGGATGTTTACTTTATGCTGGAACTGTTTAAAAGTTGTGAGTTAATCTTGAATTGAAACGAGATGTGTTTATGAAACACTGATGTCCCCAGATGACAACAAAGTGGAACTGTAGGACATTGTAGTTTTTTTTAAAAGGTCAACAAATCTGGTATCATTGGAAATACACATCCTTAATATAAACAGTACCTCTTACAATCTGAATGAAAATAAGTCAAGGGCCAATGTAAAGGCCATCAGGTCAAACATTTTGGTGTCAATGGAAAGGTCGTGCCACAAGGAATACACATACCAAATATGAAAGCTGTACCTCTTATGGTGTAAAAGATATGACCAAGGTTAAAGCTTTTCTGAAAATTTCCAAAACTAGGTCAAGGTCACAAGGTCAACAAAGGTCTTTTCACAAGAAATGAATGTGCTAAATATAAAAGCAGTACCTCTTATGATTTAAACATATGGCTTATATTCAAAAGTTTTTAAAAGTAGGTCATAGGTCAATGTTTAGGGTCATCAAGTTCTACCTCTTCTGGTGTAAAAGATATGACCAAGTTTAAAGTTTAAACAGATGGACAGACAACAGACAGACAGGCCAGAACTATATATGCCCCCAACAATTAAATCTTCTATTCGAGGGGGAGGGAGGAGGGGGGAGGGGGGGCATAAAAATCCTTAGTCTGCTTTTTGTTAGATAGAAAGAAAAAAAATGCCCTCCCTCAACTATTTTTCACAAAATTGGCCTGAGAACCAAGTGATTAATTTTTCTTGGCTTAATTTAAGCCACTATAGAGTGCCTGTCCTACTTTTTTAACACAGTGGAAACCTGTTGTGAGTTAACTCACTATTACCTGGGCTATCCCAGATCTGTTGTATAGTGTGAATTGCACTGAGAGTTTAACAACCAAATAAAAACCAACTTAGAAGCAAGGTAACTAAAGCTGAATGCTTGTATTTTGTACCGTATTTATCAAATTGGCAGCACTAGTTATAATTATTTTCATATGCACAATTGTATCACAGACTGTAAAAGTGTATATGTTAAATAAAAAGACAGGTTGAATGCTCATGCAGAACTCACTCATGCTTATGGAACTCTAGGAAGGTGTTTCGTGATCTCCTTTCATTTTTCTGCATGGCGTACAACATGGACAGGAAAATATACAGATCTGGATAAACTCCACATAGAGGCTCCAGCCTCTCTTTGGTATGTTTCAGCCAATCAACTCCCATCTCTGCCCATGATAATGGTATGAAAACATACATTATTTATCAATTTATTGTTAAAAACATCTTAAAACAGAAATAACCATAAACTGTCTCAACAGTGAAAAACTTAATGAGGAAAACTCACCACCATATGAACTGTTTAAATAGTAACTAACCCTATAATAATAACCATTATACATCTGAATTTGAAACCTGAACACCCAACCATTACCATGATTTTTTGGTAATTAGGGCAATATTCTTTTTTTTTTTTTCCTGCGAGTTTCTTAGCTTTGCTCAATATACCAAATGGACCATTTATGGCTGGCTTAATGGGGATTCATAAGGAAGCAGATAAGAATAAAATAGTGGGGAAAGGTAACTGATACAACACATTTTCAGAAATGAGAGGGCTCCAGATCTCAGACTGGTACATTATCTAAAATGTTTTACATGAATGAGAGGGCTCCAGATCTCAGACTGGTACATTATCTAAAATGTTTTACATGAATGAGAGGGCTCCAGATCTCAGACTGGTACATTATCTAAAATGCTTTACATGAATGAGAGGGCTCCAGATCTCAGACTGGTACATTATCTAAAATGTTTTACATGAATGAGAGGGCTCCAGATCTCAGACTGGTACATTATCTAAAATGCTTTACATGATTAATTATCATACATACAAATTACTCAAAACAATGCAAACTTAACAAACTATATAAAATTTTACTTTCAATCAAGTTTGCTGGGCTTGCTGAAAAAAGCCGAAATGTAAAAACTAACATATGGCAGATGATATGCAGTAAACAAGATATGAGCATTAATGCTTACAGCTGGGTTGGCAAAGCGTTTTAAAAGAACAAAAGATAATTTCAATTAAAATCTTCAATTCTTTCCAATACATCTGTTAGATTTATACTGGTAATTACTAAACACTTGTAATGATATCCATGACCTCATAATAGTGCTTTAAAAAGCTTGGAAAGTCTTCACTCTATCTGCTGGAACCATTCTAAGGATTTTTGTAAGGAAATGGCTGAAAATAAGCCTTTTGTCCTATACTCCACATTGACCTAATTTCTGAAAATTATAGTGTATATGTCTGATTGGCAACAAGCTGTAGTATTAATTTAAAGAAACTCCCCGCCATTATACATATGTATATCTGAATGGTAACAAGCTGTTAGGAAACTCCCCACCATTTCATGTGTGGATTGTACAAAGTATGAATTAAAACCAATTTATGATCTTGCAATTGAGTAACCGAATAGCATACCAAATTGTGTGCTGGCGTGGTAACACAGCAACGAGTCCATGAAATAGAACTGCTCCCAGCTGTCAATACCCCAGGCAGGCAATGCATGGATAGAATGGGTCCACATCTCTGCTGCTTGTCCAGCTTTCTCAATTGTTAGCACTCTGCAACCCAAAGCTGAACATACAGATATTTATAACAGAAGATTTCAGTTGTGTTTGTTTACATGATTTTAACAAACTTGAATCTGCACTATGTCAGGAAGCTTTCATGCATTGTACTTTCCTAGTCCAGTGGTTCTTGAAAAGATTTTTTAAAGATTTTCTCCCTATATAATATTTGTATGTAAAACTTTGATCCTCTATTATGGCCCCATCCTATCCTCGGGGGCCATGATTTTTACAAACTTGAATCTGCACTACGTCATGACGCTTTCATGTAAATTTCTACTTTCCTGGTCCAGTGATTCTTGAGAAGATTTTTAAAGATTTTCCCTACTTATTCTCATGTAAAACTTTGATCCCCTATTGTGGCCCCACCCTACCCCCAGGGGTCATGATTTTAACAAACTTAAATCTACACTATATCAGGAAGCTTTCATGTAAATTTCAGCATTTCTGGCCCAGTGGTCCTTGAAAAGAAGATTTTTAAATGACCCCACCCTATTTTTGCATTTTTGTGATTATATCCCCTTTGAAGGGGGTATGGCCCTTCATTTGAACAAGCTTGAAAGCCCTTCAACCAAGGATCCTTTGTGCCAAATCTGGTTGAAATTGGTCCAGTGGTTCTGGAGAAGAAGATGGACATGTGAAAAGTTTACGCCTACGGCGACAGACAACAGACAAATTTTGATCAGAAAAGCTCACTTGAGCCTTCAGCTCAGGTGAGCAAAAAAGCACTAAACATGTTAATGCCAATAGTGCATTAGCTCAGATTCTTTCAAATTTCTGCTAAAATAAGTACACAAACAATAAGTTTTTACTCATCACAAGACAAAAGTATTTTAAATGAAGGAGACTGACCCTTGGTCATACAAATTGGCCTTCAGTAGAGATGTTTGTTTGGATATTTCCTGTTCCACTTCAGTTCGGCAATAATATTGTTTGGAGACCAAATTCTCTGAGATTTCAGAAATGCTTCCCAAGTTCACCTGAGTAGGGTCTTCAAAGAATCGCAGCATTCTCCCCATCTCATACACATACAGAGCTTTATATCTGGCTGTAATAAGTTGTATACTATAGTTAGTTGCAATATACATATACATTTATTTAGTATACTCAGCATGGGCAGATCCAACACTGGGGTTGGAGGGGAAGGGGTGTGGTCTAAATACCCATCAACCATCCCACCTCTATCATGGAATTTGCAATATATTATAATGACTTTTTTTCAATATATACAAGTAAATGCAAATTTTCTTTTACTTACAGGGGTCTGCCCCAAACTTCTACCCTCCATTTTAATAATCCCCAATTTAAATTGTGGTCCTTTGTGGAATTAATGAAATGCCATATTCACCTCAAAGGCACATGGAGGTGAATATAAACATTATTTTCTAGTTTGTTGGATCTCAGCCAGAAAGCATGGACTATCAAAATCATTATTGCTATGTTTTAATGGAAATGATAATTAATCTTATATAACAAGATTGCTACACATAGCCATGTCCCCTACTGCCGCAAAAAAAAGTTAAAGCACAAAAGTCCCATAACTCCTGTAAAATTTGTCGAATCAAAATGGCGGTGCAATATGATCAACAACATATGGTGACTAACAATCCTACAAAATTTGAATGAAATCCGGTTAGCAGTTTCGGAGGAGTTGCATCCACAAAGTGTTTCTATAGTGTAGCATATACAAATTCAACAAACTTTCATAACTCCTGTAAAAATTGTTGAATCAAAATGACAGCGCAATATGATCAACTACACATGGTGACTAACAATCCTCCAAATCATGAACAAAATCTTTTGAGCAGTTTCAGAGGAGTTGCGTCCACAAAGTGTTCCTATAGTGTAGCATGTACAAATTCAACAAAGTCCCATAACTCCTGTCAAAATTGTCAAATCAAAATGACGGCATAATATGATCAACTACACATGGTGACTAACAATCCTACAAATTATGAACAAGATCCGTTGAGCGGTTTCGGAGGAGTTGCGTCCACAAAGTGTTCCTATAGTG
The DNA here is from genome assembly GCF_947568905.1 of Ostrea edulis. NCBI lineage: Eukaryota > Metazoa > Mollusca > Bivalvia > Ostreida > Ostreidae > Ostrea > Ostrea edulis. The sequence continues at coordinate 43,300,545 of NC_079165.1, forward strand.
TAGCATGTACAAATTCAACAAAGTCCCATAACTCCTGTCAAAATTGTCTAAGGAGTTGCGTCCACAAAGTGAAGTGGGACGGACGGACACAGTATTTTTATGTCCCCTTCCGCGTTGCGGTGGGAGACAAAAATATTTGTTAAATTAGGGTTGGGCTTGTAAAAACATTACATATATACAAAACCTTCATGCAGATCTGTGCTTTTCATCAATATCACTGACTATCAGTTATACTGTATCATCATAAAATCATATTACCATTATATTACCATATTGAAATGAAGCAGTGATTGTAATCAGAATAAACAAGAGGTACTGTGAGCAATGCTCACTAAGAATACCCCCCGCTTACCCCAATCTCCCAAAGGGTGTTGGTAATAGGTATAAACTACCTCTTTTCTGGGTGTAAAAAACAAATGGCATGACAAACCGAACCATATTGCTACTTCGATGACCTTTGACCTTTTGACCCCAAAATCGATAGGGAACATCTTCATCCCATGGGTAGTCCATATGTATAATATGGTGACTGTAGGTGGAAAGGATAACGCTTTAGAGCCCGGAAACCATATTGCTACTTCGATGTCCAGTGCGCTTGACCTTTGGACTCCAAAATCGATAGGGAACATCTTCATCCCATGGGTAGTCCATATGTATGATATGGTGACTGTAGGTGGAAAGGATAACGCTTTAGAGCCCGGAAACCATATTGCTACTTCGATGTCCAGTGCACTTGACCTTTGACCTTTTGACCCCAAAATCAATAGGGAACATCTTCATCCCATGGGTAGTCCATATATATGATATGGTGACAGTAGGTGGAAAGGATAATGCTTTAGAGCCCGGAAACCATTGCATCTACAGACGGACGGACAGACAGACAGACAGCCCGATTCCAGTATACCCCCCCCCCCCCCCCACAACTTGTTGCGGGGGGTATAATAAAGATAATGTTTCTATCACACTTTCACTAATTCTGATTAAACCTATAAGTTATAGGTGAATGTAGTCTTTTAACCCTCTCTTTAAAGTTCTTTTCAAAATTGAAAGAAATACTTCTTTGTGTTTGATCTGAGTTGGTGAATTTCTCTTTGATCTAGAAAACAGTTCAGATGCAGACCCGAATGGCCAGTGCTGAAAAAAGTTTATCGTAAAGACTGGGAATAGGTCTTCTGACTTGGCAGAATGGGCTTGTAACACACACTAACACATCAACCTCATGTACATTGATACTAATCAGACAGATTTGATAGAACCTCTCATTTATCATAAATACATGTATATCACAAATGCTTGACTTACGTTTTTTGCTGGTACTGATCAGATGAAAAAAACCTTCCTTTGCTCTGTTAACATCACCTCTTGCCCAGAAAACATACGGCAGAACTTTGTCATACAACATCTTCATAGTTTCAGGATAACTTTAAAATAAAACACCTTGGTTACTCGCATATTCCTATATATTCTTTCTCACCCATTAGCAGACTATGGAACATACTCCACTGGATCAAAATAATTTTCACATCTTAAAATTTGCTTTTATTTCTTTTCATAATTTCAATTCCATTGGTTATTTTCACTATTGGTTTTTTGTTTTTGTTTTTTTAAAATGATGCAGATTAAGGATGAAAAATATTGAAAAATAAAAAAAATAGCTTTCCAATGGAGAGAGAAAGTTGCTGGACACTTTTTCATTCATCTCATCCATGAATTAGAAAAGAAATGCAGTTCTTTCTTAATACTTTGTTGTCTTAGTACTCAGGGTTTAAACCTTTAATGAACTTAGTCTGTTGTGGTGCTAGCTTTTTATAAAGGTAAATCTGAGTTGTGTTCAAGTCATATCACAAATGTATACAAAATAAGAACCTTTGAAACACTCTTCTCTATTGTTATTTACTCTAAAAGCTTTGATACAATTAAATCTTAGTTATTTACAATTCATATCATGCATAACTAAAAAGGCAAACCTTTTGAACACTCCCTTATCAGTCTAATGCATTATTTCTATGGCAAAGTGAAGTATTCTCAATTGAAAATGTCACCTTTCTTCAATATAATTTTTTTATTTTGAAACTTTTTGACTCAAGTATCATTCATTCATTTCACTCTAAATGTTACTCACATTTACAAAACATAAAAAAATTGCTATAGAATTAAATAGCAATTTTGGATTGGTTACTATAAATGCAACATTTATAATAACCATGCAAATATGCAAATAGCTACATGTATGAATAGAAATGGTTAATATCATTTAAAATTTCATCTAACAAAAAAAAAAACCCAATTTATTTAAGAAATGAACAGCACTTTTGAGCTGTTCATGGTCAGTATGAACGGATTTGGATTTGAGGCAAATTCTGTGAATTGCGCTAGCAATTCAGAGAATTTGCCTCAAATCCAAATCCATTCATATTGACCATGAACAGCTCTAAAGTGCTGTTCATTTCTTATATTTATATTCATTTACTAAATCACCGTTTGTTTACATTGCTTCTATTTTGTTGCATAAAACGAACTCTTAGCCTCTGTCACAGTAGTATTGTGATGTACGTCAACACATAGACATGACGTCACACTTCGTCTCACCCTGCCTTTTATCAACATTGCACTGTGCACTGCATTTTGGAGCTAGGAGACCGCAAGATTGGGATGATAATCCACGTAAGTTACAATCTTAATCCGAGGTGTGACTTGCGAGATCTTTGTAACACATGTTGTATTTTTTGAAATCATTACGCTCTCTCAGTCGCGTGCTTTAAGCTAGTTCATAATCTGTTCACAGTCAATATGAACGGATTGTGTCGCGTGCTGAAATTGGTTGGTTCATAGAGGAAAATGCGATTTGTAATATAAATATACTCTGATGAAATGCAGATCCTCATTTATATACATGAATATTACTAAAGAACATGACAAATGACTAATTAATGATTATACGTTCACTTTTTAATCAATGATTAGGCTTTTAAACTTTACCAAGTCTACAAGAGATTACCTCTTTCTCAGCAGCACAGTGGCATTTTCTACAGCTCTCTCATAAGAAGTGGAGAATTCCCTTTTCTTTCTGTTTAATGTGAGCTTGCCCTTACACGGGTCAGGGTAAGGCAATGTTAAATGCAATAAGCTGCTAAGAACTAAAAATAAATTCCCAAAGAAAAATCAACATTAGGTCACTTTCAATTGTTTCTAGACATTAGGTTAGTCAATGAGTGCCTATAGGTATAAATGTAAATGCTTAAATATTTTGTTTCTCAGATTTTAAAAAAGACTGTCAATTTTGTGAAACTCAGGTATATATCCAACAAAAGGCCCATTGGCCACATCACTCACCCGAGTCACCTGATGTTAAGCTATTGTGACTTTTAATGGATAAAATTATTCCCATGCACCCTACACCAAGAGGCCATGGTCAAAACAAACTTGAATTCACAATATGTCAGGAAGCTTTCACATAAATTTAAACTTTCAACCCCAGAGGTTCTTGAGAGGAAGATTTTAAAATGACCTGGCCCACCTTATTTTTGCCTTTTCTTCATTATCTCCCCTTTGGATGGAGCATGGTCCTCCATTTAAAGAAACTTCTGCCCTCTTTACTCAAGGATGAAGTATGCCAAGTTTGTTTCCAGTTTGAAATTGGTCCAGTGATTCTTGGGAAGAAGATTTTTAAAAACGCCAAAATTTTTACTAATTCTTAATTATCTCCACTTCAAAACAGTGTGGCACTTCATTTCAACAAACTTGAATCTTCTTTAACCCAAGCATGCTTTGTGGCAAGTTTGGCTAAAATTAGCCCTGTGGTTCTGAATAAGAAGTCAAAAATGTTATAAGTTTATGGACGGACAGACAAATGTCAGACAAAATGTGCTCAGGTGAACAAGAAATATATAGATTATATGTCAAAATAGTGTTCTAACCCAGGGACATTAACACATGCAAATTTATCCTTTAAAAGACCATGCAGTTTATAACACTACATCATTAGGGATTTCTGAAATATATAACACAGTATCTGAATGATAATACACATGTACTCAGTACTTACCACACATCACATGATTAATTATGTAGTTACTGTCGTAACATTCACTGAAGGCGCAGAGGTTAATCACAGGCAGACAGCTGATTTTCCTGTCCCCTTTAGGAAAGTCGTCTGCCCTCCCCACCCTATACTGATTACAGAAGCGGGGCCTACAATTCCACACAGTTCTGGTGGGAACATTCAGATCACTGTACTTGGAATGCATTTCTTCAAATTTGGCTAGATATTTATTAAGCCCGATTACTTTCTCATTGTGAAATAAAGCCTCTTTTCCAATGTCTTGTCTTATACTGCGTGGAATTATGAAACGTTTATGCAGTTTTCTTGAATTTTTCGTCAACACTTTCACACACATAGTATATAAGGAGGGGATTTCTTTGTCTATATGAACACTTCCCGGGTCTTCCACTCCACCCACATCATAAAAAGGGAGCTCTCGGAGGAGACAGGTTGAGTTACTAGCCTTTAACTCTCTTCTTTTTCTTTTCTGTTTTTTGCTTGGAGCTCTTTTATGAATTCCATGTGCACTTTTATCTATCACGGTGTACAAACTATCATTATTTTCATATCTATTTATATCTTTTATGGATGCTTCTAAATCCCCTTCACTAGATGAATTTGAAGTACACAGTGATGGTGAAACATTACAGTTAATTAGGTTCGTATTATCATCCGGAACAGGATTTTCCTCAGCAGAAAAATATTCACTATCATCTGTATTGTCATTTTCATCATCAAAAACGCCATTGTCCTCCTGATTAATGTTCTCTGTCTCACTAGCAGATGAATTAAAGGAATCAGACAGCTTTGTTGATTTACTGGAGTGTTGTTGGCCTTTCCTCTTTCCTCTCTTTTCTTGAGCTACACTTTCTTGGCTAAATTCTTGCGAAATTACCCTTGTGTATGATGGGCGATGCCTTCGATGTGATATTAATGTTTTAAGTCCTGTGGTGTCTTCTTCCATTTTGGTAAAAGTAAATCTGACAGAACATCAAATCCAGAGCAATTTAAGCTAAATTAAATAAAGATGGACAAATGAATACAGAATTTATGATAACCCCCCCTCCCCGACATGCACCTAGAGTAAAACATTATTCAAGTGTCTGAATATTAAAAATATATTGAGCATTATCTAAGCTAGCCTATACTGTAAAAAAAATTAACTTTTACATGTAGATCTAAATATTAAAAAAATTAAAATACTCTTTAGAATCTCATCTTCAAATAGTTTTTTTTCCCCTCCGCATCACAGTGGCTCGTCACGAATTGACCCTATTTTATATTTACAAATATAGATATAGAAAAGATGGTGTCAAATTTTGTTAGACAAAAAAAATTCATGAAGAGCCCCTACGTCCCTCTCCAAGGCATATACCCCATTTGCGCCTCTTCGAGCCACAACAAATATCCTAAGCTGACTATTTTAGTGTATATTGCATTATATTGTACATATAAGAGCTAGCTGATGTATACTTACCATGCACTGTGTGTTGTGCAACTGTTAGCTTGACAAACTGTCATTAACAAGTTTCAGTTTGAGTATTTCACAACGCACAGAAACATTTAGTTTTGGTGTTGCTAAAACACGGAACCGAAAACGGAACGGAATAGAAATGTGTCTCCACTCTCATCATGCGAGTCAAAGTAGAAAAACTGTATTGATTTCCACTTAGTATTGGTTAACTTAATCAATAATTAAAAAATAAAAAGATGTCAACTTTTTAAAGATGTCAGACATGCAAAAACAAAAGTTTATCAACATCAGAAAATCGCTCATTCTCATTAAACAGCATATATATGATAAAAATACATAAAAACTGGTTTAAATGACAACATTTTAATATCAATAGTAAAATTTCAAAAGACTGCTGCTTTATAAATATATTTAAACTAATTGTGGGTATCAAGGAAATCATAAGAGAAATATCAGCATATGAGTTATTGCCCTTGACAACTTTGATATATGTAATTAAAATTAGATGTTAGCTCCGCTCACATACTCGCTACATGTTTGTGTAGCGAGTATGTGAGAGGATCTAACATCTAATTTTAATTAGATTGATGTAATAAATTCCTCCAAAAGATAAACATGTATTTTATTATGCACAAACTTATGACTTCTGACACATCAGGGCATGGTCGCAAGCATGAAAAGAGGAAGAGGAGCGTACGTTTCAGCCATGACTTGCGATGATGACATCGGGATGAAACTACTTGTTTAATTAAAAAAGTAAATTCGGCATTGTATGAGTTATGAAAAGTCGTTTTCTCTCTCTCTCTCTCTCTCTCTCTCTCTCTCTCTCTCTCTCTCTCTCTCTCTCTCCACATCTAAACCGGGGGGGGGGGGGGGGGGGGGGATGTACGAAACAACGATAATTCACGAGGTCTGAAGTCAACAACAGCGATCGATTGAGTAGGCGCGTAGATGTCGATACGCAAGTACGCAACTGTGTACACATCATTTGCGAGAGAGAGAGGGGGTTTATAATTCTTAATCAACATCATAATGTTCTTTCAAACAATTTTAAATTCCTTATAATTCATATTTTCAACATCATGTCGAATATCACTGTAATGCACATGTAGTAGACGGGTTTATGATATTCTTTGTTATCTGTACAATTTATACCAGTCGAAAACAACAAAAAAAGCGGACAATACAACTCGCAAAACAATAAGAAGTCAGTCCAAGTACATACCATAAATGGCAAGAAATCGGAACAGTTTTCCCGGGTTACGCTAGAATACGAGGTTACTGTAGTACAGATACGCCCACTTCTCTCCAGAATCAGGGTTACAAGTGGTTACTGTAATACGCCCACTTCTCTCCAGAATCAGGGTTACAAGGGGTTACTGTAGTACAGATACGCCCACTTCTCTCCAGAATCAGGGTTACAAGGGGTTACTGTAGTACAGATACGCCCACTTCTCTCCAGAATCAGGGTTACAAGTGGTTACTGTAGTACAGATACGCCCACTTCTCTCCAGAATCAGGGTTACAAGTGGTTACTTCACGTACTTACTTGTGGTTAGGGGATATAGCCATTCCTATAAGAGGGGTAACTATGGAGCACCAAACTAACATAAAGTCAAATAATTGAAGATATCCTTAACTATTTGAAGATATATATCATCAATTCATTTGATGCGCGCTACAATCCAATTGAGAGAGCAATAATTCAATTAATACGCATATGAATTAAATGAATGCGCATATGAATTCAATTAATGCGAGCAATAATTCTCATCAATCGAATAGATGCGCGCATCAATTCAATTATTGCTCTCGTCAATTCAAATGATTAGAGGAATAATTGATTTGATGCGCGCATCTACTCGATTTACGAGAAGTATTGCGCGCATTAATTGAATTCATATGTGCATTCATTGAATTCATATTATTGCGCATCAATTCAATTAATGAAAGCAATAATTTAGTTGATGCGCACAATAATTGAATTGATGATATCTTTGAATAATCAGATTAAGATATGTTCTATTATTTGAGTTTATGTTCATTTGGCGCTCCACAGGTGACTTGGTAAATGCCAAAGTCAGTCTTCCAGGGAAATAAAATCCAGACAACATAGGGGCGGGGGATGGTTACAGTTGTTGTGAGAAAGGTCTGTAACCCCCTGTAACCCTGTATTTAAAGACAAGTGGGTGTTGTGAGAAAAGGTCTGTAACCCTCGTAACCCTGACTTTGAGAAAAAAAAATCAATGAAGTAAGATTTTATAACCTTTGTAACTCTAGTAACTTCTCCTTAAAGTAAAGGTGGTCGATATTTACTAGCTTTTTAGCACTATAAGACATATATGTTTCATATGCTAAATAGGACAAAAATATTGTCCCTATTGTAACCTGGTTACAAAATTGTCACCCGGGGAAACTGCTCTGATTTCTTGCTATATCTATTTCAGATAGTCATGGAAATGTTATTGCTGCTCGATATTCTTTAATTGTTAATTTCAAAGGTCACTCAACGCGTAAAGATACGATTATTTGTACATAACCCTATGACTCCTTCATATTCACATACGTACTGTGTATTATTATATTATACATGACTGATTTTCATAAGATATCGTATACTTGTATAGGCCGATATACCGGTTATAGATAGTTTCTTTTTACGGGTACAAACATTTACAAGTACATTCATGAAAGCTAACATTTATCATAATGATACACAACGCAATAAAATCACAAATGGGCCTTTCCTAAGGCCTCATCAATATTCCGGAATGAAATACCATCGTTGTGATGCGATTCTAAATTTACCGTCATTAACATACATCCGGTGCAAGGTATGCATGTCTGTCGACTTTTGCGGTCCGTTTTGTGTACGTTTTAGCTAGATGATGATCTTGATTGATTGATTTATTGCCTATACCAGCTGATAAATTGATAGCTGTAATTTCATCAGTATGAATAGACAAATATGTAGGCGATATGACAGCTCTCGACATTAAACGTTACATTCACAGTGTTTGTTTGACATTTACTGCAATTTTTAATTTTAAATCTTCGGATGTTATCGTTTAATTTTGGATAATTTTTTTGTAAATCTACACCTATACACTAGATCATGTTTTAATGTACATATACCTTTTCTCTTATACAAAGTTACGATTTAAAAAAAAATTCCCAGTGAGCATGAAGTTGTTACTAAGGGTCTTGACACATCCTAAATTAATAAAGTCGAGAGGGAGTAAAAAACATATGGATTAGATGAGTTTTGGAAGTTTAAAAGTTAAACTTATCTAGACTATCGCCCACTGTACACATGAATATATCATAAAGGACTTCAGTGTGGACTACTTCATGCACATCCTCGTTTATTTGAAATAATGCATGTTCCAGAAAACGTTCTCCAAAATATTATCCAAAATTTTAAAACAAAAAGAACTTGCATGTATTTCCAGCACCATAAACAGTTTGATTTATAAAATGATAGGAAAATATAGTTGTTGAAGGTTAAGACATACTCCCTAACATGCCAGTCTCTGCATATAGTAAATAAATGAAGAACCAAAGCACAAATTTAGTGAAAATGAATTTAAGAAACCCAGCAGATTTATTGTGATATATGCAAAATGTGCAAAGTGTCAAACAAGCCTAAATTGATTATTTGTGTGAAAAATGTATAACTGTTACAGTTGTAAACAATAAGAAACTGAAAGATGAGTTTTCAGTCAAAACCTGCTGTCAATTTGCCGGTGATAAAACATGCAGCTAATATGCTGCTAAATTGTATTTATTGAAAACACTATGTATAGCGCTTTGATGACTGGAGTTGTGTTTGAGCCTTTCCAACATTTCTGTTGTCACAAAGTCAATTTTCCCTTACCTTGTAAAATACGGTCAAACCTTGTTATTTTTAACTTTATGGTCCCCAAGAAAAAACTTCCAAGATATCCAAGGGTTCAAGATATCTAGGTTAAAATACTTAAAGAACATGTAGTTGGGACTTCCAGCTCATTTAGACATACTCATGGTATTTGAGATATCAATGTTCAATATACTGATTTTTAACTGTATAAAGTGAAGCATTCACCATCTGGGGATGTAGGTTTACTAACTTTAATGGAATTCAGTGTGTATTCGTTCTGGGGATGTAGGTTTGCTAACTCTAATGGAATTCAGTGTATTCGTTCTGGGGATGTAGGTTTGCTAACTCTTAGACTAATGGAATTCAGTGTGTATTTGTTCATGATAGAGTTCATATTTAAGGAAAGTAATAAGAGGAATTCACATGATTTAATTGAAACACTACAATTTCTGTCAATTGAATATTTTATTTTTTTTATCTGTCATAAAATGAAACCGGAATTTATTTAATTCACTATTGAAAGTTGTACTTAAATCTTGTACAAAGGCTTTGACAGAGGTATAAGTGAAGCTTGCATAATGCACCCTCCAGTGAGTGAATGGTCTCAAATTTCACTTCATATAAATTTTTAGTGTCCGAACTTTGAAAACTAAACAAATATTTAATTTCGTTTCAAAACTAATATTTGTTTTCATATTTGGCAAGTTAACAAAAAAATACTACATGCATGGCTGGCATATAAAACATTTATTTAGGTTGGTCTAACATCATATCAATCCCTCTGGAGAAGTGAAACCCTTAGTTTTGTTAAATTTAATTTTTCTTTAAATCTAAAATACCACATGTATTTCTAATATGTATATATACAATGTACATGTATATAGAGTCAAAATTAGATATCTGTTCATTGGAAATATATGTGAGTTACTTTAACTTTTTTTCTGATCAGTAATGCAGTAAAATATTTACAAATCAAACCAATTGTCAATGAACATCAGTAATGTAAATTCAGTCTTATGAGAAAATTATTTAGTTTTTCTTAAGTACATATTCATGAACGATGATTTATTTTCATATTGTTTGTAGGCAAGAAGACGATATATCTGTAGAAAAATGTCACTTTTTAGTGCAAGACAAATTATTTTGCAAGCTGATGTATTCTCACCATACTTGCAGAAAGGATGGAAGTCTCTTTTTGGAAAAGTGGATCATATCAATCTTAAAAAATACACACTCTATTTAGGATCAGTGTATATCCAGAAGAAATGTTGTCATAATGAAGCGAACCCAGGAGAATCTGCAAAGAAATGGACCCCTGCATTTGCTGGGAGTGTTCTGGAGAAAATGCGTGCAGAGGATAAAACATTCTATTCTGTTTCAGTAAAGGATGTTATTCAAAAGCTGCAGTGCTTGTCCAATGCACAGCTTCCAGCCGATGAAATTGAAGAACTGATCAGAGAATCTCCTTACTTTCTACAAGGCAAAAATATAGAGCCTGTCATCAACGTCTTACAAGAACATGGATTTGAAGGGCGAAGTATATTTGATATCTTTATGTCCTACAGCAGAATCACAGATGAAGATCCATCTAACTTGTTTGATTCATTGATGTTCATGAGAAAACTCTACAAAACTGACAGAAGATTTAACAATGCTCTGACTGCTTGCCCTGAAATGTTAACATTGACAAAGACTGAAATTAATGGAAGGATAAGGGCACTGCAGGACCTGTTCAAGTCAGATGATGTACTGGACCTGACTGTCAGGTCACCACACATTTTTTTCGAAGACTTTGAGACAGTTCAAGAGAAGTTTGACTATGTGTTTCACACAATGGGTATATCACAGAGGCAGATGATGTATTCAGACATGTTCAATTACCCACTGTTACACATGCAAACGAGACACACTTTCTTGGAGAGAGCAGGGTTTTATAAGAAAATCAAGAAAGATAAAGGGGAAATCAACACAAACCCACTTCTACAGGATATACTGAGACTCAGTGATAAAGTATTTGCAAAGAAATTTGGAAATATGACTGAGTTAGATTACAAAACTTTCGCTCAGTACTTTGTTATAGAATTGGATAGCATGAATGAATAAATGTGTATGAGATACTTAGGATTGGTAATAGTTGAATAAATTGTAACCAGTGCCAATTGTAACAGAAACTATAGCATTTGTTTCCCAAACAATGACCATCCTCCAAATGTACGTATGTTTTGCAATTATTCTATATTCGAGGCATACCTACCTTAGTTAGCTGTATATGCTAGTTAAGAGTGCATTTCTTTGAATAGTAAGGAAGACATGCCATCATTGAAGTACTGCATTAGCTAATCAAATTCTGTACAAGCACATGCACAAAAAAATTTGCAATTTTTGTTGATTTTATTCAGTAATAATTTAATTTCCCTTGTAAAACACAATTTCATTGATTCATTGGAATTTATCAACATTCTTTATGTCATATAAACAAAGTTGCAAGCCATTTTTACTTTTTGTTTGGAAAATAAGATATCTCATTTTAAAAGAGATATCTTTAGAAAAAAAAATATCTCTAAGTTATAGATATTTCTCAACTTTGAAAGATATCTTTCTAAGAAAGAGATGTCTCTTTCACTTAGATGTCTGTTTCACTTAGAGAGATATCTCTTATATTGAGAAATATCTCTTTCACATAGGTATTTGTTAAAGGGACTGATTCACGATTTTACCCAAAATTTAGTTTTTCACTTTTAATGATCAAAATCTACTGTCTAATGTGTTTGAAGGATTTCACATGAAATTTAAAGTTATACATTATCACAGAAGCTCATTATAGAGAGATTATTTCTTTTGTAAACAGAGATTGCGGTATGCTATTGTTTACAAAATTTTCAAAAGAAATGGATATCGATCAAAGTATTATTATATATTTCACATTTCAAGCATTTTGGGGGTGAAATGTGTCATCTAAAAGTAAAAATTTGTGACTATGCAAAATTAAGATGCATTATATTACAAAATCAATATTTCACTTGTTTGTTTATATAAAAAGACTTGATTTCTTTATTTACATAACACATATTTAAGGCTAAAATATAGTTTTCATTCTTGCATTCAGAGTATCTTTATAAGAATTAGCATGAGAAATATCTTTGAAAACAAGAGATATCTTTTGTGTGCAAAGGAAACATCTTGGAAAGTTAAAAGGTATCTCTATTTTTAATTTAAAAATTAAAACAGCTTGCCATATCGTATAGCGGGTTTTTTCCACGGGGTGATAAATTTTGCTTATTTTAGTAGTTAGCTTTCTGCTAAAATTTCACTTGCCAAATATGCACCCATATTGCAGTATTTGCAAGAGAGATAACTCTTCCCTGTCCACCAAAATTTACTCTGCTAAAATTATTAGTATACCTTTGAGCCAGCAAATCGCCATATTTTAGACCCGCAGAAAAAACCCTGCTATACAGTATTTGCCATTAAGTCATGCCATATGACGTTCTAGGATTGATGTCATGATGCATTGTTGTATAAATCACTTAGGTTTTCCCAACATTACTTTGTGGAGTCATAAAATACTTCTCTAGAGTCACTGGGTTAGAAATAGCATTTTGTGATAGCTTTCTTATGTGGTGTAGTATGTGAGAAAAATGTCGAAAATTTCATAAAGTATATTTCATCTTTGATCAAAGAGTCACAGAGTGGGGCCACTAATTACACAGTCAAGTAAGAAGTGCGTAAATTTTCCACACACGTAGTTATATATATTTAGTTACCGCGCATGTTCCCCCCACACGTAATATTTGACATGGAAAAACTCGTACTTCACCCCCAGTGTAAATAACCACTTTTACAGTAGATCTGACCAAAAATTAACGTCTGTCAACACTACAATATAACAAATTGTGGCATTTTTGCTAATCGGTGTCATAGAAAATAAAGTCCTAAAGAAAACCACCCTACACAAGCTTGTGATGGACATATTGTGTACTGTATCTGGTACTCAATAGCAGAAATCAAGTTTTAAACTTGCAGATATTAATACTAAAACATACATTATTTTCATTAATTATGAAAACTACAAAGTTCTTCTAACAGTCCTTGTAAGCTCAGAAATTCCAACTCCTTCTTTCACAAGTTTCAGTATGTTTTGAAACTTGCACACAAAAGTTTACCAAATTAAAACCATATGTATTGTATCTCAATAAACTCAGCCATGTTTGTTTTGAGTACAACTCTGAGCTCCAAAGCATATGCAAAAAATCTTGAGAATGTACTCCATTTAAGTACGAGAATGATTTTATAATAGTTTTATAACCTTCACTTTTGAGTATGAGTACGATTTAGAGCAAGGAGTTCAAGTATGAAAACGTGCTCAAGAATTTTAATAACCTCCAGGTCTGGTCTACATGAATTTCCCCAATGTCGCGAGCCACGGGTGAAACGTACACTCCTCTCCCCTTTCAGCGTGTGTTTCAGCCGTGGCTTGCAACAATGAAATTTCCCTTTAAAGTAATAACTCAAAACAAGATATTAAATATCATTTCAATTATGTATTTGATTCATGAATTGTACAAAAAATATGATATATTTAAAATGGTATGCCTTAAAATAGGCAGCAATGACCTATTTTATCACAAGTTACAATGAGAAACATACGCTGTACGTACACTATTTTATACTCTGTATATTCAATATATACAACCTTATAAAAGCATGAATATTAATACATCTAATACTAATAACAACATTTAGAAATTCATTAAAATATCGTTTCTTTTGATAATGATCTGATATGTTTTGCATTAAAGAACAACTCTATGCCCAACATATCAATTCCATATATTACAATTTGCAGTGTTGCAAACATCTCATCAATGCATATTAATTTTCCATTTTAAAAAAAGCCTTTCAATGCATGTATAAAACCTCGTAACACTTAGCACAAAACAAACAACCTTTCATACCATTTATATTTGTCAAAATATCCTGGTAACTACATTATCTTAAGTACACTGACGATAGTTGGCAGTGGACATCCTCCATAAACATGTTGAGGCCTACCTAATTTAACAAACAGGTATGTAACTTTTCACTGTCATACCAAGAAGTAAAACAAAAGGTGAAATATAATAGGCTACCTATTCTCAAGCTCAGCTTGAACAAAAAAATATATTAATCAAGATCATAAATCAAAGATCTAAATTCATTTGCCATTTATAATACAACCGCAAAACTCTCTAGACACCTGCTAGGGAAATTAGAACATGATTATCTTGCAAATTTAAATATTGGTCAAATTCTAAATAATCATTCAGTGATATAAGATGTACTAGGACTTTATTCATTTGTCATAATAAGTAAAATTTGAAAAAATTAATTTTAGATGCCATTGAAACAATATAAAATTTTATCTTTAACATATAGAGAAATCTGCAAGTCTACAGATTTGATCAGAAAATATTTTTTTGGTTTTGTTTTTACCTGCTTCTCAAAAACTTCATGATTTAAAAAGGAATGAAAAGGGGGTCCACACCTGTGAAGCACTGCAACACTTTCTCGCCCAGTATCAAATGTTTTGCACCATTCCTTTCAGAATTCAGGCTGATGAACATTATGTTTTAAAGCATTGGTTTATATACATCCAATACTTGTGCAGTGAAATCTAGCAGATACCATGGGGGAGGGGGGAGACAAACTCCAATTCTGAGCAAACACATGAAGTCAATTTAAAGATTAAATATTACACAGCGAGACCAGTTAAATTTCCAAAATTGAAATCTCTGTAACAGTGTTGATACTGAATAATTGTAATTAGGCTAAAGGTACTGTCAGATTTAGGGTGACAAGTTTTACACTCAGATAAGATATGGAAGACTTGAAGACAAATGTCCTTAATGAAATCTTCAATAAATTTGGGACTACTGGTATGAAACCATGAATTATAACAAGTAAGAACTTAAAGTACCAAATAATAAGTACTTGCATTATCTGTTCAAATGAGTAACCCATCTAAATTACATGTGTATGTATTGACACTATATTGAAAATTCTTCTAACAACAAAAAAAACATCCCCTCTCTTTTGGTATGCAATAGGCACATTAAAATTACATAGTTTTTAGAAGAAAAAAATAAATCCATAAAAAATTCTACCCATTTGGTAAGCAGTCGCACAGAAATTTTGAAAAATGATAAACCAAACAATTAAAGCATAGCTCATTATAAAACAGACCAAAAATTATAAGCCCCCGCATCTTCAATTACGGGGGAATAAAAAAATCCCTTCTGTCAAGGGAAGTAACAGAGTCTAAATCACAACAATGAGGTGCAAGACCAAGTAATTTAAATTCAAAAATTGAAGCTGGGCTGGATGAGTAATAATGTAACCTTACGAAAAATAAACTTCAAAACAACAAATTTCAAATCAATGCTAATATTCTAATACTGTGTCATTCAAAACTTTAGAAAAAACACTGCTCTTAACTATTCCATATAGAAAAAGTTGTAAAAAAGTATGGCACATTTTTTTTATAACCAGTATTAAGAACACTGAAGTTCATTACATACAGGTATTTTCTCAACAGTGTAGAGCAGAACCACAGGTGAAGGCAACAGGTTGAAACTACATAGAGCATGGTCTGGCTCATGTATCGTGCATGGAGAAATTCAGAGGAGGCATGCCAAATCCTGCTGGGTGCCCATGTCCTGGAAAGGGAGGAGCAACCGATGTATTCATACCCTGTGACATTCCTCTAGAGTCGAAGCTGTGGTGATTATGGCCCAAAATGCTATTGATGTTCATTGCATTGTGGATAACGGATGATGGATGAGCTCGATTGTGGTGGTGATGGTAGATGGATGATCCTTGTTGATGTGGATGATGTAGCGAGTTTGGATCCATGCCCTGAGGTGGAAGCATGGAATTTGGATGGGGAAATTTGATAGGTGAAATATTGAGAGCATCATTCTGTGAAGAATTGTTTACATCCGAGAAAATATTTGTAAATGTGAAGTTTGACATGTGTGGAGTTACTGTAACACTTCCAGAATGGGGAGTAATTTGAGGCGAATTGGACATGGCACTATGTACACTGTTCATTCCAAAATTATTGAATTGGAATCCTAGTCCATTCTGTGGGCGAGCTGGCGGGAACAGCTGATTGAAAGGACTACTGAGTTCTGTATTTTTTGACATAGAAGCACCTTGATGTGGTCCAGAGCCAAATAAACTGGCTGGGAAAGTTGGAGATCTAGCCTGGGGTGGTAGGGGGAACAGAGGTGTCATTCTGTTAGCCTCAAACATTGCAGGATGAGGGGGAATACCACTTTCCATTTCAACATAAGTCTGTTTTTTCTTTTGAGATTGTTTTGAAGAGGATGACCTTGAACTTGAGCTGGATGACTTTGACCTAGATTGTTGAGAAGGTTGCTGGGAGAGCTGTTGTTGTGGGGTAGGTCTGTGAGATCCCTGTGGCTGTACATGGGGTGGTGTTGGTCCTGACCGATGTGATGGTGGTCCATTCATAGCTCTGTTTGTCTGATTTCCTTGCATTGGTTGAGAAGGCTGTTTGTTACTTTTTGCTGTCTGAGAGGATGGGGTGTTGGCAGATTTGCGCCCATCCATTGCTTGATTGGGTGGAGTGTGGCTTAATGGCTGAGTACCAGATGAATCTCTTTGTGAAAACGGTGGCACATTGTTACTTTCATATCGATTTCCACCAAAACTCTGCTGCACTGGATTGTAACTCTGTGAGGGCGAGAACACTGGGTCAAAACCCCGAACACCCATGCTGCTTCGGTTATCGGTGCCCAACATGGGAGGGTGGTGCAAAGTAGTTTCCAGTGGATTACTTGTAGAATTTGAAAAGTTGGGGGGAGGAAAGAATGGCTGCATGGCACTACTATTCATGCTGTACCCTACTGAAGACCTATCTGACCTAGAATCACTGGTCGATTTTGAAGACATGCTTCCTTGCCCAATGTCATTCATTCGTTTATGTGGGTTTGATTTACTCATACCCATATTCAGTGGTCCCTCGTGAGTAGTTACCGTAATGTTTGGAAAACTAGGTGGCTCTTCTCTAGGCATTGTCTGCTCTCTTGGTCTTTGATCCTGGACTGAGCAATTTCTTGCCATACCATATGAATACTGCGATTCAGGCATAGTAGGCATATGCTGTGACATTCTAGCCTCATGTTCACGAGATGCCCTCCGCTGTGAAGGTTGTGAAGACGGCATTTGCGAGTTCGAAGGTGGTATATTGAGGTCAAAGTTTGATAAATTGTTCACTGGGGGTCTCTGAGACTGACTGGATGAAATATTGTTTGGAGCAGAGTTGGTATGCTGTGGAGATGCCGATGTCGTTGGTGGTGGCCTTTGATGATGAGATGGTGGTCGCTGTGGCGACTGATGTGGAGAGTAAAATGGAAAATTGTGGTTCCCTTGATGTGATGAATTCTGAGATTGTGAAGCAGATGACTGCATCATAGATGCAGATGATGTTGTATGGGTGGATGAAACAGAGGACAGTGTGAAAGTAAAAGGAGTTGATGAGGTTGTTGAATTTGCAACAGTTGATATAATTGGAGACATTGTTAAACTGTCCATAAAGGAATTTGTTGATGTGGTTGGAGTTGATAAATTGAGACCAATATTATTGAAATTAAATCCATCCGAACTATTTTCATTTTGACCTCGAGACATATTTGATGACAATGAAGGACTTAACACATTTGGAGCAGATTTGGATGATTTGTTGCTTTTCGCACTTTGTACAAAATTATCGGCAGAGTATATTGATTTAGGTCGAACAGCACTGCTGCTCTCTTCACTTGATTTCATCATAGAATCCGCACTATCCGGCATTCTTGAATTTTGTTGCAGTTGACTTGAATTTGCATCGATTCCTCTCGAACTGTCCAAATGCTTGGGCGGAGAATTAAACAAGGATTCAGCAGAATATGTAAGATTGGGATTAACTGATATGGAGGATGAAGCAGATGTTCTTGACATGATGTGTTCATTTGACATGTGCATCTGCTGCTGATATGTGACAGCTGGGGAGGTCATTGGAGACTTCATGGAAGCTGGTGACGCCGACTTTGGGGTTTGCAATTGTGGTGATTGTTGCACTTGTTTCTGCCTCAAGTTACTCTGGTTACCAGGAGATAACATATGAGGAGACAACCCCAGCAAATTGTTCACTGTTGATTCAATGTCATTTGTATCCACTGTTAGAGGATTTGTATCAACAGACATCTGTTCCATGTTTGATCTTGAAGTTACAGATCTTCTGCTTGTGTTCAAATGTCCTTCTGCTCTGTCTTGTCTGTTGGTATCCATACTTTGTGTTGTCACAGACATCTGTTGTTCCTTGTTCCCTTGAGATTCAAAAGATACAGGTGTGGAAATTTTGTTGTTAGTTTGTTCACTAGTAAAACTCAAAGAATGCTGCCTTGAATCAGATTTGCTCAAAAACTCATTGTCTTTCGATGAGTAATCAATATCCATCTTCTCCAAAGAATTGTCACTACTTTTCTTTGTCACATCACTTGATGAATTTTTATCACTCTCTGTCCTAGTTTCAGAAGTTAACCTGTCTAGACTATTAGAATTTAAGAGATCATTGTCTGATTTTTTGGAGCCAGACATTTCGGATGTTTTATCCTCCACTTTCTTGTTCTTTTTGTGCTTTCCACGTTTTTTGGGTGTCAATGGAAAATCATCAAAGAGGGGAGTGGTTGAGCTTGATTCTGTTGTTATCACGGGCATAGAAAAAAGTGGACTGGAAGAAGAGGTAGGAGTTTTATCACTGCTTGAAGAGGCTGTCTGATTCTTTGTATTGCTCCCTCCACTTATATTTCTAGTGGAATGAAGTGGAAAAAGCGGAGTGGAGAAGTCTGTGTCATCAAAGTCATACACTGACAAGGAAGATTTGCCAGCAGACACTGCCTGTTGTGAAGGTTCTGCTGCTTCTTTTGATTTCTCTTTGGAGAGGTTTCTTTTCCTCCTTTTATTAGCTGGTTCAGAATCTGCATTTTCACTTCTGTCTTTCTTTGACTTTGAAGATTTCTTAGTTACATTGCTTGTAGGACTTTCAAATGAATTCCCCATTTTTTCCACTTGATTCAACACATCTTCAATATCATTTTCACAAAAGGTGATTTCTTCAGGCATTGACATTAGTGATTCCTGCTCAACCACAGATTCTTTCAAGGAATTTTCTTGTTCAGTCTTTTTTGATTTCTTGCCTGATTTTTTAGAACTTTGTGTACTGGATTTTCCCTCTATACTAATAACTGATGTTGTATCCTTTAATCCAGCATCACTAAGTTCAGCAGTGTTACTTCCAGCCTTGGATTTCTTTGATTTTTTGGATTTTTTCACACGTTCAACTGATGTGCTTGACATGATATCAAACAAACTTTCACCCACTTGATCATTTGAATTGTTTCCTGTTTCTGTTGATTTTTCTTGTTCATTGGACTCAGCTGCCTTCAATATATTTGTTAAAATGTCATTTTCATCAGATGATTGTTCTTTAAGAGAGTCTGAAAAGTCCTTCTTGTTCCGGTTTCTCACAGTTTCAGTATTAGATTCTGTCATTTCAGAATCTAACACAGAAGAATTGTCAGTAGCACCTGTATCGGACACTTTCACTTTGTTTGCGTCTTTTTTAGGCGATTCACTTTCTTTTCCTTCATCATCTCCTTCACACACACTCGTATCAATCTGTAATGGATTGTCTTCATTTGCTGGATTATAAAAATTCACAGGAGAAATTTCAGAAAAAATTGATTCAGCAGCTTTTGCTAGAATATCCTGTTCCCCCATTTCACTACTGTCTGTTTTCCCTTGTGCTTCAAGTTGATTCTCAGAATTTGCTTTGTTGGCTTTGGACTTAGATTTTGATTTGGATGAAGATTTCTTAGCAGCTGGTGCACTTGGTGGGGGCAATACCTCCATGGACTCTTTGTCTGAATTCCAAACACTTGTTCCCACAGCTGGATTCACTTGTGTAGGTAAAGTCACAGTTGGACCAACAATGGGATTTATTACACTAGTCACTGTAGTTAGAGCACTGGAGGTATTTGCCATTTGTGGCTTGGGGCAGATGGCACGCTGAGCATTCTTCTTGTTCTTTTTGCTAGGAGTACTGTTGGCCACGGAAGTGGCTGGATTCATATTGGGTTGCTGAGGAGGTTGTTGGGTTTGTACAGTTCCTGCAAAATCAAAATGTAACAGTTATTTATCATTTTGGAATTTCAAATTTACATTTTAATCTAATATCAAATCTCTACACAATCTACAATTTCAAATTCACATCCATAATTATGGATAATGCTGTATTTGAAAACTGACCTAAAACCTGCATTGTTGTAGGGTCCACAAGAATGCTGGTAGGCTGACCATTACAGTTCATAGTCAGTAGTATTGGAGCTGTCGAACCTCCCAATTGTCCATGTAACACACTTTGTAACTGTGGATTCAGTATTTTCATTGAAGCACTGTTGGGGTCAGATGTCATCACCTGTGATGTCACAGCTGTAGAACTGTCCATACCAGTTTGAACAAGACTTCCTTGGGTCTGACTCAGTAACACATCCTCTGCAGATGTTGTAACATTCAGAGTGGTCTTTGGTTTTCGATGAGATGAGACTCCGGAGGTTGATGTCACCGTGCTCGTGATGACTGATGTTGTCACTAGACTTGTGGTCCCTGATGCTGTCGAACTGTTTGATGGCGACACTTGCGGAAGGATGGAATTTGTTGTCATTAGCAACCCTTGTTGCACTGTTCCTTGCCCTTGAATATTCTGCTGAGCAACCTTAAAAGATATCACCATTGTTACATTGATGTATAAAATTAAAACATCATGCTCTCTTGTTAACTCTATACAATTAATAAATACCTGTAATTGTCCAGTACTGGTGACCATCACTTGGGAACCATCAGATGACACAATGTTCTGTGGAACTGGTAAACGCTGAGGAATTCCTGCTCCCTGCTAGATGAAATTTAGTCAAAGTTAAATGATATTAATGAATATTATTGAAATACAGAATTTGCTGAGTATATTTTCTCATTGTATTACACATATAATTGCAAACATAGTTCATTTATCAGTTCAAACTAGAACTGCTCTAATGGGACTAACCCCCCCCCCCCCCCCCCCCCATCAGTGTTTCATTGAATTAATCAAGATATAGCATAGCCTTTTTTTGGTCTTAACTATAGAAAGTAGACGACGATTTTACTCAAAGTAGGGACGAGATACCGCCGGGTGCCAGCTATTGATGAGAACCCCATTTACTATGTATTCAGTTTTGGTTCTTTGATGTTCAGGAGTCCAGATGATTTTAAAAGAAATAACACATTTTTATCAAAGCATAACTTGATTACAACGGATTCCTGGGATCTTGCTGATTTACTTTGCTATATCTGTAATTTGCTACATCCATACAATAAATTATTTCTACAATTTATGATAAGTTCTAACAACTTTGGGCAAATCACAAACCATGATTTGTCATATGTTCAGGAAAATATACGTACATGTACTGTCTGCTCAAAAATTTGTGCCAAGTATGAACTCTGAAATATATCCATCAACTCATCACAGGTATGACCCTGAGAAATAATTCTGAATTCCTTCAACGTTAGTTTTGGGTCATGCCACATTGTAAACCTTTGTGTTAGGTATGGGCTTCTTAATGCCATTTCACAATAGAGATGTGGCCTGCATAAATATTTTTAACTTTTTTCACTAGTGACTGTGACTTTGACTAGTGACCTAGCTTTAGAATCAGTACACAATGTCTGACCATTAACAACCTTTGTGTCAAATATGAGCTACACAAAGTTGTAGCCTAGAGTCAAAGTAGAATGGATAGATTGAAGATGGACAACTTGACAGTGATTTCTTTCTACAAGGATTCATAAACTGTGCAGGTGCTGTTACAATGCACTTCAAATTCTGTTCAGGAGTAAGGACGATCCTTTTATTATGTTTGGATGGGGTTTTTTTTTTACAGTATGATCTGAATAGACCACCCAGGGACTTGTCATTAGGAATTTCAGTTTTGGTAGAGGTCTCCAACTCATTAAGCACTTGTCCTGGCAATTAAAGAGAACTGTTGGTTTTTTTTTTACTATATCATTTCATTAAAAACAAAGCTCTGAGACATGAACTACTGACACAGAGCCCATGTTAATGCTGATGATGCAAAAAACAGATAGCAATACTGTATAGCAGTTTAAAATTGCGGTCAGAAAAAATTGTGATTTTTTTCATTTACGTCAGTTTAATTCAGGGAAAAACAAATCTAAATATCCTGAACCTGATTTCGTATCAATATTAAAGATTAATTCACTGAATGTTAAATTCGCGGAAATTTTGCTTTAGCGAATATATAGCGAAAATTAACTCTGCAAGTTAATTTCCTGCTATACAGTAAGTCCCTTAAGTATACTGAGATGATCTAAATACCATACATATGCATAACGTGATTATGTTTACCTGAATTGCATTTGGCTGACCCCCTGGGGTTATCAACTGATTTGCTGGAGCCTGGCCTGGTGCAAACAGGTTTGGGTTAGACACAACTGGTATAATTTGGCCATTTGGTAAAAGCAAAGCCTGTGGAAGTTGATTTTGAGGATTTGAAAAACTTGGAACAGAATTAACAGTCAGAAGATTTCCTGTCTGACTTGCAGGCAGAATAAGACCCTGTGGGTTCTGAGAGTTGTTCATGCCTTGAATGGAGCCCTGCATTGGTTGCATGATATGCTGATTCAAGGCCAGCTGATTGTTCACTGGCTGTTGGACTATATTGTTAGTTCCCATTGTCACATTTGTCTGTCCTTGTTGAAAAGGTTGTTGAATACCCTGCAATGCCAGATTCATCTGCTGTTGAGCTAAAGTGTTAGCTAGAATTGCCTGCTGGTCGTCTTTTTGTCCTGACATATTTTGAATTAACAGATTCCCACTTTTATCCATCCCTACAATCTGCTTCCCTCCATTTGGAAGTCCAAGTGATGAGGGATCAATCCCCACTGGGATGTTTGCAATACACGGTACACCCTGTTCATTAATAAACATTATCTGCTGCATGGCATTAGATGTCCCAGGATTCACAATCTGATTCCCCGGCATAACATTGGCAGTCATATGTTGTTGTCCATTTACAAATGGCATGTTCATCATACCATTACTCCCATTCAAGTTCTGCTGTCCTGTAGCCATTATAGGTGCCATGGAGTTGACCGATTGAGTGGTTGTTGTAGTAGCACCTGTCTGTATCATTGAAGCATTGGATTGCACTTGACTGGCTGGAATCTGAGAAACGTTTGTCACATTCTGAGTATTGGAGGCTACTGATGCTAGTGTGTGGAGAGCTGAACTGACATTGTTCTGGTCACTGACACTGGACCTCTGTAGTGAGGTGGATGTGGACATGGAGTCCTCAGGCTGGGTGGGGTTACTGTTACTACTTGGAGTGATTCCTGCATCCTGCATAGCCAACTGTAGCAGACCAGCCCCAGCCTCAGCAGCATTTTTATCTGACTGTTGTACAGTCACAGTCTGACCTGGTACACCTAAAAATAGAGCAAGATAAGTGAATAGACAGAAGCAAATGAACATACTCAATCCAGTTCTAACTAGTTTCTGGTGGTCATAATGGAATCCTCTTTAAAATTCTACAGAATATCAAAAGAAAAGGCAGTTTATTGAATACTGACATAGAGAGGGACATAGCTGGGTATTGACATTTTACAGAGGATTACTGGGCACATAATATGTACTGACATTCACAGGGAAGAACAGCCTGCCCTCCATTGAATGACAAAATAGTATCACTCACAAGCAATCCTTCACTCCTCCCCAAAATATGACAAATTGCCAATCATAGGGAATTCCAGTTGACTTCCTTTTATGTGAATTTCAGTGCATGCATACCGAAATGATCCTAGAGTTCTAACGCACTGGGCGCTGACACTTGTAAGGAAGAGCACCATAGTGATTGACAATGTGCCATTTGTCAGTTCATGTCTCTCATAAAGAACTAAATGTGACAACATTAGCTCTTTCTGCCCCAAAAAGCAACATTTAGATACATTATAATTGATTAAAACTTAGAAACACACTATTTTAAAACAATAAAAAATCATTTTCATCATGATGTCATTATTTCCTTATGACTACATCATTTTTTACACATGTGCTCCAACAACATTCATTGATAGGTCACAAGGTCATAGAATATGGTATGATATGAAAACCTTGCCCTACAATTCATACAGAATATGAAAACTCCATTTTAAATAGTTCAGGAGATACATAGAATAGGCAAGATTATGCCAAACTTCAGGGTCAAGATCACAGGGTCAAACACCAAAGTATATCAAGGTTATAAAGAATCTATATACAAAATATAAAAGCTTTACCTTAAATAGTTTAGGAGATATTGATTAGGTCAGGTTTTTAAAGTAGGTCAAGGTCTTAAGATCAAATACTATTGTATCAGAAGGTCTTGTCATAAAAAATCTATGTACAAAATATGAAAGCCCCACCATGAAGATATTTAACAGGTTACATTTTCTTAATAGGTTAAATTTGTAAGTCATAAGGTCAAAGGTAATGGTATGAAATAAAATGTCTTTACCATAAGAAATACGAAATATGAAAGATCTGCCTTGAATAGGTCAGAGATTTAAAAAGTAGGTCCTACTCTAAGGTCAAGGTCACAAGGTCAAACTCACAAAATAAATAAGGTCTTGCCATTAAGAACCTATATAAAAATATGAAAGACCTACCTTAAATAGTTCAGGATAAAATGAATAGGTCAGATTTTTTTTTCTCAAGTAGGTCAAACCCAAAGGTCAAAAGATCAAACACCATTGTGCACAAAGTCTTGTGATAAAGAATATATACACAAAATATGAAACCCCCACCTAAAATAGTTCCAGATAAATAGGTTATGTTTTCTTAAAAGTAAGTAAAACTCCAAGTTCAAGGTCACAAGGTCAAAGATCACAATATAATAAAAGATCTTGCCATACCAAATATACATGCAAGATATTAAAGATCTGTCTGAAACAGTTCAGGACAAATTGCATAGGCAAGACTTTCATCAAAAGTAGGTCAAACTTTCAGGTCAAGGTCACAAGATCACACACCATTGTATCGCACGAAAAGGTCTTGCCATGAAGAATGTATATACAAAATTTGAAAACCCTAGCTAAAATAATTCAAGAGATATTTCTAAAGATTTTTCCTATATATCAGCATATAACACTTTGATCCCCTATCATGGCCCAAACCTAGCCCTGGAAGACCATGAATTGCACAGACTTGGATCTATTCTATGTCAAGAAGCTTTCATGTAAATTTGAACTTTTCTGGCCCAGTGGTTTTTTGAGAAGAATTTTAAAGATTTCCCCTATATACTCACATGTAAAATTTTTATCCCCTATTTTGGTCCCATCCTATCCTCGGGGGCCATGATTTTAACAAACTTGAATCTGCATTATATCGTGAAGTTTTCATGTAAATTTCAACTTTTCTAGTCCAGTGGTTCTTGAGAGTATTTTTAAAAGATTTTCTCTAAATAACTTTGATCCCATATTGTTGCCCCATCCTACCCCTGGGGGTCATGTTATGAACAAACTTGAATCTGCACTGTATCAAGAAGCTTTCATGTAAATTTCAACCCTCTTGGTCCAGTGGTTCTTGAGAAGGTTTTTAAATGACTTCCACCCTATTTTTTGCAATTACCTCCCCTTTGAGAAGGGTGTTGCTCTTCATTTGAACAAACTTGAATCCCCTTCACCCAAAGATGCTTTTTGCCAAGTTTGGTTGAAATTGGCCCAGTGGTTCTGGAGAAAAGGTCAAAAATGTAAAAAGTTTACAGACAGATGAACGATGGACAACAGGTGATCAGAAAAGCTCGCTTGAGCTTTCAGCTCAGATGATTCCTGGTACAGTATTGATTTTTCCATTAAATATGTTGATGGCACTCTCATACCACACCTCCTCATTCAATTAACAACAACTAAATGTCATCTGTACTATTTCTGTTCCTATCAATCATCAAAACAATTTTATCATTAACTTCAAAATATGATCCTTTTCAATTCTGTTCATTACAAACAACCCTTATCAAAACAATTTTAACTGCACTTGTTTTATGAAGAAATGGTCACTCCCAAAAAATTCATGACAATGTATATGCATTATCAAATTTAATGAATGACTTTACTTCACTAGATTAGCAAAGCAATGCATGTTACTGAAACAAATAAGACTACAAGGTAACTGAAGATCCACACAAGGTTAACATGAAATAAAGAAATTATTTCAAATAGTCCTCTCCACCTGGTTACAATTCAAAACCTTTCCAAACGTATTAAGTTTTAGAAAATTCCGTGTTTTCTTTGAAAGAATTCACATTTTAAAACATGTTATTAAAACACAATACTAGTACATGTATTAGGAAGATGGTTTGTATATTGTATAATCATTCTTGGTATGAAAACAATGAAAAGTAAACTTGAAAATCAATGCAATTAATTTTTGGGTTTTTTTGGTTGATGAAAGAATATTGCAAAATTTTGCAAAAAAATGACTCCAGACAAAAAAAGTACTGAGGTAAGATTTAGTGAACTTGTATAAAAAGAAAAAGAAACCAACTTCCTGGTTCAAGAAAGAGAAGAGTTGGAAAGATGGTGCACTCAGTGTGATGAAAAATGCACAGACAGGGTTAGATCAAAACATGAAAATGAGGCAATCACATATGCAAGGCTGTCAAGATTTTTTAAATCAAATACAGATAATTTTTACCCCCATCCCCGTTTAACAAAGTTTTTTTAAATCTCAAAAATATTTCCCTTCTTTTTTCTATATCTAAAATATACATTATTTTCAAACAAATTTTTCTACCACCCTCCCTATTTTGAAAAAAAAACATAATGCCACAATCTTTCCATGGAAGAAGAAACTACGAAACCAGATTTTTCTCTGACCTTGTGTTAGTTGTGTCTGAGCCTGCATGCATGGATTACCTCCCATTGGCATCTGACTGCCACCAGCAGGGGGCACACCAAACATCATGGAATTCATAAACATCTGTTGGTTAATCAGTTGCTGCCCAGCACCACCTATCATCATGTTAGGAAAGTTTGTCATGGGATTACCCACAATACCCTGTGCAAGCATATCTTGCATACCCGCTGCACCAGTTGCTAAGGCTGCATTCTGCTGTTGCTGCTGATTCTCTTGTTGTGCTGCAGCTGCTTGCTGCTTTTTTAGTTCTAGTTGTAGATTAATAGTGTTTCTCTTCTTTGTTTTCTTCTTCTCCTGTTCCACTGTTGCTTCAGAAACTGGAACTGGTGTCCCTTGGGGAGGCACCTCGTGGGTGGCGGCATATCCTAAAAAAGACCACTCAGAATAATAATCCATTTCTTCTTGTATGACATAAAATGAGAGCATGTAAAATACCAGCTCAATAAGCAAATCACATGATCCAGTCTATTTGAATAACATACTGCAATGCTGACCCCCCCAGTCATCTTACATATTTTATATCAAATATGTAGAGTGCATATTTCCAGAGACTACACATACAGCTGATAACTAGATTTTAATTTCTTGTTCTCAAGAAGATTTTCCTTCAACAAAACTGTAAACATTCATGAAAATGATCTGAGAAATAACTGGGTCAATGGCAAGGAAGGTCCATACTTCACACAAGCAGATGGTGTTAATAGGAACATCCCATACTAACTCTCTGCTAATATGAGAAATAAAACTGCTATCATACAGGGCTTGAAATTAACATATGCCCGTCAGTCAGGCAGACTGACTGACAATTGTTTTAGTCAGTCCAATGAGACTGGATAATTTTCTAAACCATCATTTAAAAAAAATACACATGGAATCTTAAACACGCATTTGGCATGCCTCTGTAGATATCAAACCCGATTAGTAAATATAAATCTTACATAAGTGTTACAATATTGTCTAAGGGATATTAAGTTGAATTCCATTATTTCATTTTATTAACATTGACAGAATATGTTTAATCATTTCTGGAACACTCTGGTGGACTGGTATTTTATCTACGGACTGGTTGAAATTATACCCCATCAGTCAGGCTGGACTGGTGACATAAAAAGTTAGTATCAAGCCCTGTTATAAGGTACGTGTAACTGCTATATACTATTGCAAAACTAACACAAAAAACCAAATATAGTGTTTCAATGGCTACATAACAATTTTCTGCAATAACAGTAATTGTTTCTTCACAAATACATACATACTGAAGTTAATTGGGGTAAAAATGAACCACAATTCTCTGATTTTCTGCTTTATAGAAACATTAATGTTTAGTTTTATCAAGCATTACCTACAACATTCCTAGTAAACAAATATTGCTACTGAAATCATGCACACATAAACAATTAAATATACAGATGGATGTGTTTTTATAAAGTTCAATTCAATTGAATGGATAGTGGTCTAAAAAAAAACACCTCCCCCCATATTTTTGGGCTAGAATAACAGCTAATGATTCATCCAGATAGCAGGAGTGTTAAACAAATGTGTCTTGCTACAGCAATACCATTTTTACTACTGTCTGTAAATCCCAAGGAATCTTCTCTTCTCCTGCCTCTTTCTAAACTTACCTGCCATTTTCAATATTTCCTGTAACCTGTCTCGTTCAGCCCTCATGTTTTCAAGCTCTATGCGAACTTTTTCCAGCTCTTCATCTAATGAATGAAATGTAGCTTATGAATTGCAGTTCAAGGTCTAACATAAAATATAATATGAATGGAGACGATAAGTTTGAAAAATTCAATGGTAGTGAGCAATTTTATAGCTGAAGTGTCAATACTAAAAGGCTCATCTGTATCAATTTTAAATTAGTCAAAGACTTTAATGGTCTAAATATTACACAATCAAACATAAAAAAAAAAAAATAATTTTCATAAATTAAGGTGTGATAACAGCCATTTCTGACCCTTAAATTCAAGAATCAGTAATTTCCATAATGAAATAGTCAGAAATAAAAGTTTTCTTTCTTCAACTGATCTCTACATAATATGCCACAAATTTGGTGATATTTTACACTCTCTTTAAAGATCATTAAAAAAGGAATTTCATTTTTGAAAATACATTGTACATGTGGGTATGAATTGTGAAGCTGCCCACCGGCATACATCATGAAGCATGTTAGTGGTTCATGGAAAGTATGTCAGCAAGAATCGTTGCAGTTCACACCCTTATAAGTATATTTTCATTTCTGTAAATTTAATGGACATACTATATTTATCAAAATATTCATACAAGCACTGTTCACAACTGGTTCACACTCATGAGGAAATCACTAACATTACAACTGGTAACAATATCAAAAGCAATAACATTGAATTCATACAAGCACTGTTCACAACTGGTTCACACTCATGAGGAAATCACTAACATTACAACTGGTAAAAATAACATTGGAAATGTAAATTTATGAAATATCAACAATAACAACAGTTCTTAAAATAGAAATCATGGACTGCAAGTGTTGAACCAAAAAGTCCAGAAAACATTTTGACCTACTTTTAGCCCTAAAGTAGGTCATGATGCACCAATCAAGTTGAAGTGTGAACTGATTATGTATTTCTCTGAGAAGGAGTTAGTGGCAAAATTTCAGGGAAATACCTGTATTCCTAATAAAAAAAAACTCATTTGGAAAATTGTTTGACCTACTTTTACCCCTAAAGTAGGTCATGGTGTACCAATCCTGACAACTGAAATGCAAACTAACCTTATATTCCTATGAGAAGAAGCTTGTGACTAAATTTCAGGGCAATATCTGTATTTGTAACAAAAACAGGGTTTTTCAACTATTAAATGATACTATGACTTTGAAATTGAAAAACAATAGACATCTTCTGCTTGGTATAAGGCGTATGTATACCAAGTTTGATGGTTCTAGCCCCAATAGTTTGGTATGTATCCTGCCTACAAGGTTTTCCTACTAAGTGATACTATTACCTTGAACTTTTACCTAGAAGAACAAAAGGAGTCCTCCACTTAATATGAGGAGTATAAGTACCAAGTTTGATGGTCCTAGCCTCAATAGCTTGGTCTGTTTTCTAGCTACAAGGTTTTCTTATTAACTGATATTATGACCTTGACCTTTGACCTTGAAAAACAATAGACATCTTCCTCTCATCATGGTGATCTAATGTACCAAGTTACAAGATCCTAGCCCCAATAATTAAGTCTGTATTCTGCCTATGAAGTTTTTTTTTGTAATTGACCTTTGACCCTTCCTCTCACCATGGTACCATGTTGTAAGATTTCACTTTGCATTTTGCCTACAAGGTCCGGACAGATGGACGGACGGACGTACGCACAGACAGAAAACGCTACACCATGATATGTCTCATCTTTGATGGGCATATAAAAAACATACATGAATACTAAATGCCCAAAGATTGTAATTTACTTGTATCTTAAGTTAAAAATTGCTTTGAATTTTTTTTTACCATGTTCTGTTTTTCCTTTCAACTCTTTTATATAATTGCAGGCTTTTTCCACTATTTCCAGAGTGCTCTAGAAATAAAAAGAATCGATGAACAAGACTAGTTTGAGATACAAATGTTTGAGAAAAATGGGAAATTGTAGATAGTAACTTTGAAAAATAAAGCTCATAAGAAAAGTACAAATATCGTGTGAGTGGGTGTGAGAAGACGGAAAGGTCTTGTCACAAGGAATATTTACGTGAAATATCAAAGCTCTATCACTTACTGTTCAAAAGTTATAAGCAAGGTTAAAATTTTCAAAAAGTAGGTCGAACTCCATGGTCACTGGGTAAAAAATGTTGGTACCCATGGAAAGGTCTTGTCATAAGGAATACTCATGTGAAATATCAAAGCTCTATCACTTACTGTTCAAAAGTTATTAGCAAGGTTAAAGTTTTCAAAAAGTAGGTCAAACTCCAAGGTCAAGGTCACAGGGTAAAAAATGTTGGTACCCACGGAAAGGTCTTGTCACAAGGAATACTCATATGAAATATCAAAGCTCTATCACTTACTGTTCAAAAGTTATTAGCAAGGTTAAAATTTCAGACAGAATTACAGAATTAAAGAATGACAGACAGGACAAAAACAATATGCCCCCCGATCTTCGATCTCGGGGGCATAAAAATGTAAAGCATCAGTTTGATAGAGTGATACAAAAGAAGCCATGAGATGATGAGTAAACAGAGTCAACAAACATGGTTTCAGTTTTGTTTTTATTTGCCAGTGGACTTAGTGATTTAATGTTATGGACTAGTGAATTTAAAAAGCTGAGTAGTCCTTGGGCAAGTGAATGTTTTGGGAAAATTTAAATCCCTGTATTATACTTTTATTTCTGTAGGAATTCCCAGATAGACATACTATTTCAAGATTCATACACACACTGCTCACAACTGAAGACATTCATAAGGAAATGGCTATCATTGCGATTTGTAGTGATATCAAAGGCAAAACACTGGAAACGTGAATATATGAAAATTAATATAAAAAATATTGCCTTATAGAAATTAAAAATACACATGGAATTCCACATCAATTTCTATAGTACCCGCCCACTAATATCATGACATATTGCTGATATGCATGCAAGAAATTTACATGCTTATGTAGTATATGGGGAAACTGACACCTTGGAGCTTGAAAAGGTTATCACTGAGAATACAGTTGGAAATATATTGTAATAGATTGCTCTAGAAAAAAATAACATGTAATTGGTGAAATGCTAATTTAACCAAAATGACAAAATATTTAACAAATTTTGTGTACATTTATCTAGGACATATCTAAGGGATCTGTTTATCATATCTTGGACAAAATGCCACTATTAAAAATTTGGAAATATTTAAAATAAAGCATTTAAATATCTAAAATAAAGATAGTACAGTACTTGCTTTCATACTTTATAATGCTGCCATATTCAATGTAAAATGCCTAAAATTACAAGCATATATCCACATCTTGACTGAGATTTTCAATTCAATTGTAAGGATTGATAATCATGTATATATCAAAGAAATGTATTACTTCCTTATACAGGGTTTGACACTAAGGCTCCTAATTGATAGATATAGTTGAGTAAAATGTCTTGTTTACTAGTCCAATACGCAAGTTCTGAGTTACACAACAATTATTTCCCTTTGTCGAACTCTTTCGCATTTTATGACGTATGGTGGGTACACAATGTATACATATTATATCGTAGACTGGCATTGTACATAACGATTACGTACAATTAATGTAATAAAAGCGTAACTTTTGTATATATCAACCACTGGTATGCATATTCTGGCCATATCAAGCACAATCTGTTTGAATAAGATCATCAAATTGGCTATTAAATCATTATTCGTTTCCTCTACTACATGAGTGACGCTTTTATCAAAGAAAGATGGCAATTAACAGTATTTGTTTGAGCCATTTTGTTATCCAATACTCATAAACTCACTAAAGTTGCCTTTCCCCTGAGATAGGATGGTCTCAGAAACTCTGGATATCATCTTTTAAGAAATAATACGATAGTAATTAGCAAATATACCCACTGTCATCATATTTTACGTCATAATTTACGGAAGAGTTCGACAAAGGGAAATAACTCTTGGGGAACTCGGAACATCTGTATTGGTCGTGTTGAAAAAATAAACAAGAATCTTTATCTTAAACCACAAGATATCTTATTCTTGGCCAAAAAAAAAAAAAAACACTGTAAAAACTTTGAGAACAATTTTAAACTGTGAGATGACATTTATCTCTATTCTTAGTTGTAATAATAATTGTAATGTTTTATGACATCTACTCGTTTTTAATTAAAAATGTGAATGTGTGTAAAGTTTTGTTTCCGATAAATAGATATAAATTGAATTCATGTTAATTTAAAAAACAGTTTATTTGAATTAAATGTAAAAAGGGTTTTATTAAAATGATTACATCGTAAACAGCCATTTTTCGGTGTTGACACGTATGCGGGAATGAGTCTATTAAAAAATGACTCACATTTCCCTCACAGAAAGATGCCCCACGAAAATAAATGGAAAGGTAGGGAAGAAACAAAGCAGACATAGAAATTTAAAAAACAATCGAGTTTGTTTTATTCTAAATAAACAGAAGAATTTCCATGCCGGGTAGAATTTAAAGAAACAGAAAATGTTTTGTTTTCAAATAAAAGCATCAATGATGAGACTAGAGATTTTTATGAGACAATTAAATATGTTTTAGTTCAAACTTAATGTTTGCCATTTGAGTTAAGTATCTAAATATGGAGAAAGTATTAGCTTTTTTTCTGGAAAGTGGGTCAGGGCTAGTGGATGTTAGGCCAGGTCTAGTAAAAATCATTTGAAGTTGCCCGAATGGTCTAGTGCGCAAAAAAGTAAATGTCAAACCCTATCATAAAAGCATAAATCAAGAATAAATGATGGTAAAAATCACAATTAAACAAAGTTAAATAAGAACTGATTAAGATGATGCTGTTCTGATTGACTTGATCGAAAAGATGACAGAGTAACCATTTACTTCATTTTATATCTAATAAAAAGCGTGAGAGAAAAAGATTCATTGAAATAAAGTGTATATAATTTCAAGTATAATTTAAGGTTTCCTAAGGATTAGGTATATAATATACAGATTCTTTTTTTCTTTTTTTTTCTTTGACTGCATGTAACAAGCAAAATGCAGTTAATTTTCAGAAGTGTTGATCTTCAGTGAACTCAACATTTCCCCACTACACAGACACCCTAAGCTGTACAGTAATTATTTCATACCCTTCCATGTCTCTCCTTCTCCGATTTGGTGGTGACCAGTGGGGGAAGTTGCTCTCCAATCTGTTGGATCCAGAAGCGTATCTGCTCCTTCCGTTTCTTCTCTGTGGAGTTGTGGACAGTCTTCTTTCTCTCTACCACACTGCTGAAGAGTGGCAATATACAACATATTCATTAAATCATCAATTTTAATTTTGTTCTTGTTCAAACTAAAGCAAAACACACTTATAGTGAAGTGCTGGGGACAAACAATTTCGATTCATTACCAATGTAATTTGTTATAATTTAATTCTCATTGTATTCTAGTCTATGATTGGTCAAATTCAAATTGAGGAATGCAGGTTATTTTTGTATAACCTGGTTTGGTAGGGGGGAGGGGGGGGGGGATTGCTTCATTGCTTGATCCACCTTTCAACAAAGCAAACAAAAAATGATACCATTTTAGACCTATATCAGATAATGTCAGTAACATTGACATGTGGATCGCTTGCTTATACATACTTTCTTGTGTCGGATTTACTATTAGCGACAACATTGCATGTAAGGGTAAGTTTTAATGTAGTAGAAATTTTCATAGAGTTAATCAGAAGCCGCAAATTATTGCATTTTCTGATATTTGAAATATTTATTTAGGTAGGCCTAAACAATGCAATTTCCCGTGCTTTCTCAATCTCTCAGAGTTGAGCGACTTCAAAGTCGATCTTTAAGGGCAGCAAAATACACACTGCATACATAGCCTACACATATTTTCTGTCATGATTAAGTTCAAACTAGACGATTCGTTGTGGTTGAAGTGAATCATTGTGCGGCTCAGTTGACTTGTATTTTTCAGAATCTATGTGCATTTTGATAAACGTAGGTTAGTACCTTTGTCTTTTGCATTAAATTATAAGGAACGATTTTAATTCTGGGGCATATTATACGAGTATAATCTGGTTTGGGTCAGTTTACGCTTTTTTATAATCCGCCTTGCAGATTAAAAAGCGTAAACTGACCCAAACCAAGTTATACTCGTGTAATTTGCCCCAGAATTAAAGTCATTCCTTAAATATCCAATAAATTCATAATACTTCAATGTTATTTCATTTTTCTTTTCAACAAAGTCTGGCAACATCTGCTCGATTTTGTTGTAGTAACTCTTTATCCATACCTTTCCTCCTCAGTGGAGATGAACAATGGAGCAGGGCCATCATCTATATCGCCATTCATTGTCTGTCTCCCTTCATGACTGCTTCCAAGTCCTGTAATATATAAGGATCAGGAATAAACAACATAGTGAATGTTTGTTACCATGGCAAACAGACCTGAACTAATAACAGGCATTTTGGGAGACTAGATTTCACGAAATATATTCAATTCCTATATTTCTTTTAAAGAAATAAAATGCAAATGCTTTTAACTTTATACATGTAGCATGTATAAGTACTCCAAAATGATCAAAGTAATTTTATAGACTCAAAAGTATTGCCATGGGTATTAAAAGCTGGTAGATGTCTAAAAATAGCCAATTTGTGTTTTTTATAACACTGAAGAAAATACAAAACAAAAACAAGAAAACCCATTTTTCACCATTTCTTTGGGATTTCTCATTAATATGGCAACCATTCTTAGAAAATATAAATATCATACAATTTATTCTCACTTTACAAATGTTTACAACTGGATGAATATAACACTGAAGTATTATTCAGGCTTCTTTTCATATTTTAGATATATCAACTGCAGAAAGCTATACAAGTTAAAACATCAATACAATTAATAATTTCACCCCCCCCCCCTTTTCTAAAAACAAAAATAGGGGGCAAGGGGCATTTACAACTGCCTGATGACCAACTGGTGTCCACTTAATTTCATGAAAATTCTTTGCTTGAGAGGTATCAAACTTGTTACACAGTTTGCCAAAATAGAGGGGATACTAAATCATAAGGTCAAAGGTCAAACTAATAAAGACAACAAAATATTGTTTACTTAAATTTCCAAGACCCTTTGCAGTCCTCTGTTCAATGTTGAAATAATACTTTCTTCATCTTGCACTGACCAAATAATTTTAAAACAAACACTCTACGTAACTCGGTACTACAACTGCTAGTGTTTTCCACCCATTAAATGTTTACCCCATTACATCATTAAAAAAATGTTTCCCCCATTACTTTTCAAATATCTGTCTACTGGTAAACAAAGTTCTAACAATGTGAAATGAATGTAAAAGGCTATATCTTCATACATTGTACTAGTTAATTGTACCATTTTCAGTTCCGAAAAAAAACATGAATGATCATGCAAAGTACTTTGATTGAAAATAACATTAAATTCTATTACTTCCTGAAAAAGTAGATGACATTGAATGTCACAATAAAACAATGGTGAATACCAACTGATCAAGATAATGATGACTAAGTAATTGGTTTACATGTATTTAATTTTATTTGACATCACTGATTAATTAAATGGCATACAAATCATACCCAAGTGACAATTTGCTACAGCCACTTCAATATATTGTCATCCGTCTGTAATTTATATGAAGGGAATTCATGTTAATATTATGTTTTCAAGGTAAAACTCACCACAAAATAGATTATTTCAAAATAACACTACAGAATTCACGACTCACAACTAGGAATTTTCATTGGCTAATAAATCAAACTGATGTTCATTAAGTATATCACACATGGACCACAATTCTACAACTGTAACATTCATTTACCGTATATACTCGCCTATAAGTCGGTTGTA
Source organism: Ostrea edulis (assembly GCF_947568905.1). Taxonomy (NCBI): domain Eukaryota; kingdom Metazoa; phylum Mollusca; class Bivalvia; order Ostreida; family Ostreidae; genus Ostrea; species Ostrea edulis. The sequence continues at coordinate 43,337,477 of NC_079165.1, forward strand.
TTTTTAAAGGTTATTTTGTAGGAATTTGCCATTGAACCGCTTGTAAGTCGGTACAAATTTTTGTCAGAATCGGTTGACAATTTCAAGTCAATGCTCTAGTGTTTTTACCTATGTTTCAAAAAATATTTTGAGAAATTAATAATTACGAGGTGCTCAATATCCAAGCCATATCTGTTTGGGGTTTAAACGCAACCCTTGATCTATTATGGGCGATGATCACTTGTTTACCTAAGCAATTATGGTCTCCTAATTACCAGTACCTGACACCGTGTTTACTTAGTGGCACGTGCTTCACGAAAACTGTTATTGTGGGATTCCGGTATAATTCATTGTATCAACAATCAAGTTTTTAAGAGTCAAGAATGATGATCTAAATTATCTGTTAAACAATATTCGATCTTTTATGAAATATATTTCAGCTGGTATACATATGAATATTTCAATATTAAATCGGTTCGTAATTAAATTTTACCGAAAAACGATAGATTAGTTGAATTGAAAGAATTATTTACCGTTATGTAAATAATTTTTAACTAGATAAAATATGTAAATACTTGTACATTATACATAATTTTGAAATACATAAACAATACCATATGTCTAGATATTTGTGGACAATAATCATTTGTGTGGTAGTCCATGATAATCGTTGGAGTTGTTTAAAAAACACTACATTACACCGCCCAGAAAAATACCAATCTTCTTGGGACACGCCTATAAGTCGGACATAGAGTTTTGGACCAAAAATTGACTCCCAAAAATCCGACTTATAGGCGAGTATATACGGTAGTAAAATTGTGTCATATGTATTATATACATGCTAAAACGCAAAAATATTTAATCAATGAAATACAATCAACTTGATATTCATGTCGCAGTCAGATGTTATTAGCACATACAGGCATCCAATGAATTAACGTTATTTAAAAAGTGATAATGCGACACTCCCTTCCATCATGTCAGGAATTCATAAATTGAGAGCCTAGATAAAATTCACTTATTTTACCTGGGATTTCAACTGTCCTTATAGAAGAAATACTGAGTCTGGTTTACCTAATTAAAATCAAATGTTTTAGGGTTCACTATAACCAGAATTCTCAACAAAACCTTACATACCAATTTGTGCACAGCTAACATCACTACACATTTTAAGAAATCTTCTGTTTTCCACTTTTGAAAAATGAACTATATACATGTATATATATAATTTATCATTCAAAATATTCACTTGTATTATTTTAACATTCACATAATGAATTCTGTGCTGCTGCACCTTTCATACATGTACATGTGTACTGAACAGACAGTAAAAACATACCTTTTTAATTTACGCAAGCTGTGTCTTGATGGGCTACATATTCTTTATATATATTACATCAGCTCATAGTTCGCACATACATAAGCCTAAGCATCGTAACTAATCTGATTGGATCAAAGATATTCAAAAATCTACTTTCAATTTTACAAAATGTTCGAGACATCTCAAAAGCATACCATTACCCTTGTCCATGGACAAGAACCTTTAAGAAATTCACTTGTCCTTAATGACAATGCACTTGTCCCATGTTTCGGGCAATGGAATTTGTCAGTTCCTGTATGTTTAACCATCGATTCATTGTACTATGGGATTTCAGGCTGATTTTTCATATTTAAGACAAGTATGTGTATTCTTCAACTCCTTTTCTTTCGTACACATTTAATGACTTTTATGAATAGAAGCAGATGTCATACTAGTACATGTATACAGATGCTAGGTGTATCATATGATGGCAGATGCAAATATGATTAAAAGGAAATATGATTTATCTAATCATCATTCATCCTTTTAGAAATAAACAATGTGGTCCTTATAAAAAACAACAACACTGCATTCCATATGAAAATGGGAACTACAGAAATTTGAGAAGAAATCAATGAATGAATGAAAAGGGAATTAACTCCTTCTTATCTTCTGTTGTGTCTATTTGATATCAATCTCTTTCATATGATTTGATGATTACCTAAGTCAATTTCAAAAGTAAATTTATATCCTCAATATATTACAATGGACTATTGCCAATATCAGGTAGCTATCTTCATCCATTAAGTGTTTATTTAATCAACATGAAGACGGTGCTTCCACAAGATCGAAAATTTCCACACAGCATTGTGTTCATTTTTTACTTAGAACAATCAATTTCTTGCAAGACCCAAATATGGTGAAAATTTGGGCAACTCTTCATTTAATGTACAGTCATAAAGTTAAAAATCAAGTGGTTATAGCATTGATATACGATCACGGATTACAATTGTTAGGCGATAATAAAAAAATACATTTATAAACATTGCAAAAAGAAAAATTTCCAAGAAAACGCTTGTCATTATCATTTTCAAGAAAATATCTAAAACAGACAAAATCATGAATTAATGAATTTATGTGCCAATAACATTTAGAAGTAATATTTTAATGAATTTGCATGGTACCTATGATACGTATCAAATTCCCAATAAGGACAGCAGAACGAATGCGGGACGTTTTGTGCAGAGACGATTTGCCCCGAAAGACAATTCACACCAAGACGTTTCTACCATAAAGACATTGATTGTCTGTTGTGCACTTATTGCTTTCTTTATTTTGTAGATTGTTTATAAACATACACACTGATTGAAAAATATGTTAATGGTCTGTGTTATAAAAACAAGCATTCTGAGAGTATTGCATGGCAATACATAGTCCCCTACAGGTTGCAAAAATCACTGTACCACAACAATATTCAAAGTTCATTATGTAGGTTATGGTAAAAGGAAAAATTGGGGAACCAGGATAGGAATGGTTGGAAATCAATTACTATTTGAGTAGAGACTAGACCAAGAAAAACACAAATTTATAATTAGGTTTAGGTCTTTAACCAAGTCAATAAACTGTGACATGTAGATGAACATGAATAATTTAGCTATATTGTAGTATTACTATGCTAGAAGTTTTAATGAGTGTAGTATTCTTAATTCTTATCTACAGAGATAAGAAACTTGGATGTAAACTAACAATTCATGAGATTTTTCTACATCCAAGGGCCATAACTTAATGGAAAATCAACGAACCAAGATGAAATTCAAACTTGATCTGTAACTTGTTATGGTAAAACAATGTACCTAATACCAAATGAATATCTGCAAGCACAACCAAAAGAAGTCTGGAAAACTGATAATTTATGCTATTTTTCTAAGTCCAAGGGCCATAACTAAGTGAAAAATCAATGGACCAAGACGAAATTCAAACTTGATCTGTAACTTGTTATGACAAAGCAATGTACCAAATATCAAATGAATATCTGCAAGCACAACCAAAAAAAGTCCGGAAAACTGATAATTCATGCTATTTTTCTAAGTTCAAGGGCCATAACTAAGTGAAAAATCATCAGACTGAGACGAAATTCAAACTTGATCTGTAACTTGTTATGACAAAGCAATGTACCAAATATCAAATGAATATCTGCAAGCACAATCAAAAAAAGTCTGGAAAACTTATTATTCATGCTATTTTCTAAATCCAAGGGCCATAACTAAGTGAAAAATCAACGGACCGAGAAGAAGTTTGAACTTGATCTGTAACTTGTTATGGTAAAGTCACATACCAAATATAAAATAAATATCTGCAAGAACAGAGAAAAAAAGTGTAGAAAATTGGACTGACGAACAGACAGACGGACAGACAGAGTGCAAACCTAAAGTCCCCTCGACTTCGTCGGTAGGGGATTAATAATCAAACATGAAGGGATTAACTCTCAACAAACTAGGTAAGTGATCTAAGTGAGATTAAAGACAACTACCGCGATGACAGTACCACTTCAATTAATTGCATCTATAATTTGCGTTCACCAGGATCAATCTTAATTTAGAGGCGTCCAGATGTCAATCTCACGGAGAATATAATGAGGTGAGTCCTTTTAATTATGAGATTCTGTTTCTATACTATTCAAAAAAATTCAAAAAAATAACCTCTTTAGTCAGTACATAGCAGTTTGGAAAATATATTTCAACCAGATTAATGAATTTACAACATTTAAATTAGTTCCAAGTTGTAAATCTATTTCTCTGAGAGTGGAGAAAATGATTGCTTCCTTTACCTTTTTTTTCTAAACAAGAGACCATGATTACCTTAAATATATACCCTCCTAAATCCGCCCTGGATATACATGTATAATTTCAATTATGAATGTAAGAAATATTAAAAATTAACATGTTCTGTATTACTTAAACATGTGACCATAAATCATATTAACTGTTTAAGCTGCCCTGTCCAATCAGACTTGTATATCATTCAATATGTATGCTATATCAAAAGGAAACTTCAATCCCACACAGGTACATATTAAAATGAAGATCTAATTTGATCGAGGAGATTCGGCGTATATGGACTAACATCACGCCTGCCTCAAATTTAATCAGACAAAATTTCTTAACTAAACATTGCCTAGATAGATAATAACCACAGTAATTCGAAAATGCATGGGACGTTTCGCACTGCAAATAGGAGCGAACCGTCTTAGTGCGAATCACCTCAGTACGAAATATCTTTCAGGGTGAAACATTCATAAAAATGTATTCATTGAAGGTCACTAGGGGAGAGTGTTGATATTTCGGACGGGTGTGATATTTCGGACAGTCAAGAAAACAGCATTATATCTTGCGTTACAATAGTTATTTGTTCTAAATTCAAACTGATTTTCGAGCTTGATATATTTACAAAATGGAAAACACCTAATTCTATGCGCATGTGTTACCCAGCTCTGATTGGTTGATTGAAATACATGACCTTCACCAACACTGCAGTTTAAGACCCTGGCATCCATTTTGTTTGATTGGTAAAATTACAAGTCCCGTTGAGACCCAAGTTTTCTGGTAAAAGTTAATGATATAATCAATCTAATTAAAATAAAATGTTAGATCCGTTCACGTACTCGCATGTATGCGAGTACACGAGCGGATCTAACATCTAATTTTAATAAAATTGTGATATAATTAAAGAATTACAAACAAAATAAAAAACACTACCAAAATTAAAAAATCATCCAATATGCAAAAACGAAAGCATAAAATGCCATTAAACCACGAAATAAACGGCAACAACCGTCCAAAGTTATAGCACCATGTGTCCAAAATAACAACACCACTGTCCAAAGTTACAACCTTCTACCTATCTGTTTAAGTGTTAATATGTGGCATAAATGGCGGGAAAAAATCTGAAGAAACCTGAGAGCACAATTTAGAATGTTCGTTGAATAAACCGATATACAATATGCCTAGGTTCAGTGGTTAGATGATGAGCATTTCCGAAATACATCACATACTGTCCGAAATATCAACACTCTCCCCTATAAGACAACAATAGATTGTGGTTAAGTGAAAATGTGTCATAAAGTACAACATCTGGCGAGAATGGTGTTTGATCTGTTCATTCATGTCTGTAAGACCATGAAGCATGCATTCCTACATGCAACGAAAATATACATGAGTTTTAAATGTCACATTCATTTCACTGTGAAAGAACTTTATATAGTCTCCTTACTCATTTCAAGCTCTTGGACTTTCTTATACAAAGTAGTTTAGCAACATTTGATATGTCAACTAACATTTACAAGAAATCCAATTCATTCATTGAAGAACAAATTTTTTGAAAAGTTTTGCATCAAATTCCTTTACATGCTACTTATCTTGATTAATGTCTAATAGTAAAACATAATACACGTTTTCTCTTGATAATTATAACAGTGATGAAGCATGTCTGAAACTACATAGCTAGTGTGGTGATACTGCAAGAAAGTACAGAAGCGATCATGAACATGTACATGTTCTTAAATAACATTAAATCACGGACAGTCTGTAAATATATACACTTCAAGTAAGATAGCATGTAAAATATGAAAGGATGGTAAAAAGAGGTCATTTGTTTACAAAAAAACATTGACGTAACACACGACTGGTCTCCATGCTTCCCGTTTACGACAATACACTTACCAAATTTGTCAGTCATTATAACACTAGGGCATATTGCTTCATTAAAACATACGAATCAGATAACTAAACGATCAAGACATCGTATCATTTGAACACATTTTGACATAAAGAAGCCATTTCGATTTGGAAGCCGCCATTTTCCATAATGACGTCACGAATCTACATACGGCCTCGTTTTGGATTAAGGGAATCACTCTGGAGGATTTCCTTACAGATAACTCTAAACACCGAAAAGTGCAAACTGGTGAAGAAACCCAAAAGTAAAATACGTTATATTGATTATGTAAGATAGCAATATCATGATAATTTCGTTTATCATGACTAATTAATCGAAAATGCTTATAACTAATTTTTCTAATGGTTTACATGTATTTTAAAACTGAAAGCAGTGCCAATATGGAGCCGTTTTAACTTTGATGTAGTCCTAATGCACGTCGTTTTCTAACGTCTCAGACGCAATCACCAGGCCTCAACACCAAATTAGAAATATACTTCAGTCTAATTTCAAATCCAGCTAAATTTTGAAAGATTTTTCATAAATAAATAAAATTTTCAGTGTACGTTAGCATTTTTTTTATATATATAAACCTGCAGTTTGAGGCCTGGGCTCTCGACGTTTTGAAAATCTATAATTTAAAAAATATTGTCTTCTGTAAATAAACTATTCGTTGAAGAGCTTGTTTCCAGGAAGACAGTTTTTTTTTTTAAATTATGGATATTTTCAAAATGTCGAGAGACTGCCGACGCAATGAAATATATAGACCTACTGTATGTTATCACAGATAGGTATTTCAGATCTATATAACATATCATTTTCTGATAGGGTTTGTATGACATTAAAATGTATAAGTTGCGCTTCGAGATATATCTGCTTTTTTTTTTTCTTTTCTTATTCACAATTCTTCATCGGAGAGAGAGCCGGAGAGAGAGAGAGAGAGAGAGAGAGAGAGAGAGAGAGAGAGAGAGACCCAAACGCGGCAAGCAAGTGGTCGTCTTTTACTCTACACGTCGAACACAATCAGTTAGGATTTGTATTTCGGCTTAATTAATTTTAAAAAATATAATTGAAACCCTATAGATCCTTCGATCCGCTCACGTAGTTCATAATTTTTTTATTCGACTGAACCACCTCCTCCGTAAATACAAATTAAATAAGAGTTTGTTTAATTGATTAGATAATCAAAAACATTATTTATTGACACTGCTTCCTTTATTTATCTTTATCACAAATGTGATAATCTCCCCTTTGTAAAAAAAAAAAAAAATCCCACAACAAAGGCTTCAATTTAAAATAGCGGGTTGAATATGAACTAGGTGCACTGTCGTGTTTTAGGGCTTTAATTACTTTGAACAATGTTCAGATATTTTTCTATATTAGGTAATCACACTCAGCCGAACGATATTAAAAACGAGATACTTGTAGGTGCAAAGCTAGAGGATGATCGTCGCAAACCACGGGTTATTGTTTCATTCTATTTCACAAACAAATATGTAGGAAATAGAATGAAACAATAACCCGTGGTTTGCGATGATGGAGGATGATAACCTGAACAATTGTAGATCAAAGGAATCCTGGCAAAAACCAATACATAAATACTTTACCAACTTCAAAAAACACATTCACCTTAACACGAAAACTATAAATACCGAGAGAAAAAAAAACCATCAAAATGTACAGCAGTGGTAAGTTATTATTTTACAGTCAAATAATAAATACTGGTATAAATGGGAAGCACAATAATTTAAAATCCCCAAAACCAATAAGAGCCTCGCTAACTAAGTTAGGAATAAATCCAAAATCAATAAAAGCCTCGCTAACTAAGTTAGGAATAAATCCAAAATCAATAAAAGCCTCGCTAACTAAGTTAGGAATAAATCCAAAATCAATAAGAGCCTCGCTAACTAAGTTAGGAATAAATACACATTCTCTTGAAATTGAAACAATCACTTTACGTTTTAACAGATCGTATAATTTAAAGAGGTCTTGACATATACTTACTGATGCACATGTCAATATATATTGAACATTAACCTACTTTTCATTAATTGATGCATGAAAGGTGAAGATAACGAACAGTGATCAATCTCATAACCCCTTTAAGCAATTACAAAATAGATAGTTGGGCAAACACGGACCCCTGGGCACACCAGAGGTGGAATCAGGTGCCTAGGAGGACTAAGCATCCCCTGTCGACCGGTCACACCCTCTGTGAGCCCTGTATCCTGATCAGGTAAACGGAGTTATCCGTAGTCAAAATCAGTGTGCCAAGAACGGCCTAACAATCGATAATTGGTGCATTAATTGATGTATGTTATGTCAATAACTTTGATTATGTAAACAATATTAGATTCATAGAGATCTATCCTATTGAAGTATCTGATGTGAAAATATATTTACAACTGTACTATGATACAATTGTAATCACAAATGATATAAATTTTGAAGTCAATTTAGTTTAATTACCTGTCATTTAGTCGTGTTTTGTTAGTTGTGTAGCTTATGGTTCATTTTATTTGTGTTAACTTGATGTATGCCAACATGTTTGGTGATATCAATAAATGATTGAAATGAATTTAGAGGGGGGCATCATAGTGCATATGTACAGGCCTACAATACGTAAAACATTAGCTTTGAATACATGTACAAAGCGAAAAGGATTCAAGACATCTATTTTTATTTCCAAGCTGTTGGTATAATCAGAAAGGTGAAACGCCGTTAAAATATCAGTCCTATTCTTGCATCTGTGGAGGATCCAGTGCCAGCGCGTAGGGTCCCCTACGTTAAGAATATTTGCTGTACATTGCAATCATGTATGTGTGACGGGTTCGATCGGCGGTGGCCAGGTAGCTGAGTTGGTAGAACACCTGACTAGGCAGTGAGGGGGCCCGGGTTTAGACTAGATCTACGTTACAGTACTCTCCTAGTCTGTCTGCAACCTCAACCATTAAAACTCAAGATACATGTTATTAAGAAAAAATAAAAACAAGCAAAACAGTCTTTCTGTTATTCACTCGAAGTATAGTAAGATATAAACAATATATGAATTATCAACATATCATTTATCTAAAACTTAAGAAGATAAAAAAAAAAAACAAAAAAAAAAACCACCTAAAACTACTGCTATCAAATACCTCAAGTTAGTTGCGGATCTAGGATTTCAGAAGGGGGGGGGGGGTACGTGTAAAAGTCAAGTATCTTCTGTGCAAGGTTTATTGTTTTCAACCTTATCGTCAACATATGTCAGTTTGCGTCGAAAAGCACCCCCCCCCCCCCCCCCCCCCCCCACACACACACACCACCACCACCAATACCACCACCACCATCACGGAAAGTTTCTCATTTTTGAGCATGTGAAGTTACCACCTTTAGATTGTACCTGACATTATTTTATTAAATTGAAATTTATGAACTATCAGTATATAGATTTAAAATTAATTTACCAGTATCTCATTTATTTAAAATGTGGAATACTATCGACTTTTTCGAAATCCTCAGTGGTCGACAATCTGACGAACGAGTTAATATTCATTAGAAACGATGGCCGACAACAACCGAGGAGGATCGACTACAAACGAAATAACATACTATTTAAATGTTGAAAATGCCAAAATATTAGCCTTTTGTTTAGTTTGTGGGTTTGTTATGTATCATGGCGTACTACACCTTAAATATGGTAAGTATGTATGCAAAATTCAGCAGGTTGGTGATGTTGTCTTGCCCAATGTGGGTCGATCATCTTGCATTTTGTCGTGTAATTATAATTTATGAAGATTTAAGAAGAAACTTCAGGTCCAGCACAATCTCTTAATTTTGCTAATTAAAGCTAAGATATTTTGATATAAATGTGTATTTCATTCAAACGAGTCAAAAGACGCATTAGGATACTGGATTGAATTAATTACAACACACTGCCCCAAAATAGATCTGAAAAGTGGGTCCTTAATAAAGAGCAGTCATCGCCAAAAATGTTGATGTTCTTAAGCTATATTGATAGTCATATCTCAAAAGAGTTACAATGGAGACCAATTCAATTGGTGTCATTATATAAATAGTGCATATAGTTGAGGGTAACATTGAAAATTTTCACCTTGAGAAAACCATTGTCAACCGAAGCGTAGCCGAGGTTGACAATGGTTTCTCGAGGGGTGAAAATTTTCAATGTTACCCTCAACTACATGCAATGTTTGTTTTATTATACTGAATGTTATATAAACAACAAAGCAGAATGACTTATGTCTGTTGACATTTTATCAATCACTGTCATTCGATGTTTTGTGTATCAATGCATGTATTCGCATTTATTACAAATGCTCAAACGGCGTCATCTAACAATCTACGGCAAACCACACACGCATAAATTTGACGTATTTGATAATTTTTATAGTATCGCCCGTTGTCAAGTAATGTTACCCGTTGCTAGATACTATCACCCTAGAGCGCGTGCATTCTATTCTCAGAGGGGAACATTATATTTTACAACTGTTTATTGGCCAATCAGATTTGAGTATTTTAATTGAAAGTATAATGATAAGTGTTATACTTTCATATAAAATACTCGAATCTGATTGGTTGAGAAGCATTTAAGATTAAGATTCTGCCAACATGTTGTAGAATATGAATAAGTTTAATATGACTGGTTTAATCATTTTAGGTAATGATTCTTGTAAATGGTTATTAAGTGATGGACGTTTCCCTGGGTATAATACATGGCAACCATATGGATGTATGATGCATAAATACACCAAAGTGTAAGTACATCTTTAATATGCAACTTGAAAAATAAAAAGTAATTGTTTCTTAGATTCTTAAAGATGCATAGTATTTATATTTCAGAGCCACAGATGATGTAATATAAATCCATCATAATAGAAAATTTACAATTACATGTTGTAGTTGTTTCATTGATTAATAAAGTATGTGTAATAGTTAATGGTTGAACTGAATTATGAATTTCATTGACAGTATGTACATGATGTTGCAGAAATGATAATAGATATTTTTTTGATGAATTACATACTATAATTTCATCATATTTTGTAAAAATTTTAATATGTTTGAATGTATTTTGTGGTTGTGTCAGATGACAATATTAAGTACAATATTTGGTCATAAAGGGAGAACATAAGAGTAATTTTTCCGTGAAATAATATTTTAACAAATGTTTATTTTTCGGTACAAAAGATGCTCACAGATATGGACATAACCACAGTAATGGTGGTTATGAGTTGGTCAGAAGATTTCTGAGTGTAAATGTAAACAGTATATTGATTCATTTTAAAATTTTATTTTTCAGACATGCACGGCGATGTATGCATTATATTTACTACTGGGGAGAACAGAATCACATCACTTTCCTTGGAGATTCTCGCATCAGACAGCTGTATTTTGAATTTGTAAACCTTTTGAGTCTTCAGAGAGTAGAAGAACACAAAGCTCACCATGACCTCCATTTTGAGGACAAGAAAATTAGAGTCACAGCTGTAAGTATTATAAATGCATTTATGCATATATATCCAGTTTAGATTGTGAAATATACTTATTGGTACATATATCCTGTATAGACTGTGAAATATACTTTAAAATATAATATTGGTACATATGACTTTCAACTTGGTTGTTTACAAGATACATCAATTTAGCCGAAGGCTTGTCAATTTGAAAATGTAAAATTGGATGGTCAAGGCACATTTTATGTACAGTAAAATTCTGATATAGCGAATTTCTGCGGACAGTCAATAAAAATTCGCTACAAGCGTAATTCGTAATACACTTATAGCAAATTCATAATTCAAATATAATGAATTCGTTATAAAACTGATTTGTTCTACATGTATATCATTTGTATAAGAAAGCAGCAATCTGATTGTCTCTAAGAGAAATTAAGACTATGTATTTTCGAGAAGAAATATTTTATACAAGAACTATACACACTGATTTATATATGATAAATATATTTGCTAAACATATGTGTAAGTATTGTTTTGCATAACAACCTCTTTTGAAAAATGCAAACAGAAATTTCGTAATATTTGTGGGTCCTTTATGGCAATGGAAAGCGATTGTTACAAATCACAAGGAGTTTAAAATGAAAAAAGATTTGTTATAAAAGGTAATTCTTATGTTCATTTTTAATTCAAGGGAATAGAAATTTACTTCGTTATATCCGTAAATTCGCTATGTCCGTGTTCGTTATAGACGCATATTTTTATATAGAATATATAAAGAATTTGCCGGGGAAATCGATTTCACTTCGCTATAGCCGTAATTTCGCTATATCCGTGTTCGCTATATTCAAGTTTTACTGTATATACATATATATATATATATATATATATATAGAGAGAGAGAGAGAGAGAGAGAGAGAGAGAGAATTGATGTGGTATGGGACACTATTTGTAATTTTTTTAATAATTATTTACATTCATGTACTACAGATTTCAAATGTGAATGACAGTTTAATTGTTTAATTGCTATGTCTCTTAAAATATGACAGAGCAGGTGCTCTCAAAGTGTGTCCAGACTCTTAGGAAAATTTGTTATTACACCTTTTGTGCCATCCAAATGTAATTTGCTTGACAGTTTCTATGATAGTATTCTGTATTATGTGATGTAAGGAAATTTGTTTTTTTTTATATTCAGGACTTTTTGTGGCACCCTATGGTAAATTCCTCTATGTATGATGTGTATAAGAACTGGTTGATGGCAGAGAAAAGTTCCATGCCAAATCTACTGATCACAGGCAGTGGAACTGTAAGTTGTGTTGTTATTCACCACTACCCTATACTAGTGTTAAAATTGAAGATAAAAAATTCTATCTCTGTTCAGACCATTTTCATGCCGCGTTTATCAATCATACAGGTCATAATAAAGTGATAAATTTTACGATAAATTATTTTAAATACTGAACTTCAAACCAACAGAATTGCATCAGCATAACCTGAATTGTAACAATTACATATTTTCTTCTTTGAACAATTTTTATTGAGTGAAAAAAACCCTTTCATTTTCATTTACAGTGGAGCATAAAGCAGTTTAATGCATCAGATGAGGCAGTAAAGAACTTTGAATGTAAGGGTTAAAGTCCAAGAATCCGGTTAAATTTGTAAAATATCTGCCTAGACAGGATGTAATATGGTAAGGTAACTTACATGTAGCTGCCAACTTTGAACAATCTAAAAGAAGGTGATTGAAAGTGGGAAATGTGTAATTTGTAAAGGAATGTTTAAAGGAAATGATTTCTGAAGGCTGGTGGTGATTATGATGCAAAAATATGTTTTCAAATGGTTGGTAAATTGACAGTCTTGCAGTCCATCCATCTAAATTATGATAGTTATAATGTGAGTCTTCAGATCATGTTTGCTATTCTATCCTGCTTTATTAAATTTGAGCACTTGGAAACAATATTTGAAGTTATTTATATCATGACTCAGGTGACTTATTACTATCCCTGCTTGTCTGCCACCATGGGTCAGAAACTTTGGAACATTTTGATTTCTTTAGGAATTTCAATGGCCATTTGCACCGAAAAATTTATTTGGAACATCTTTTGAAGTAGAGGAACAATAATTGAATTTTATGGTCCCTACTCTTTTCGAACCCTAGGTGTTGGACTGAAACCTATGAAAATAGTAAAATCTTTTAATTCAGGGCATCTGGCATAAAAACTGGTGCATATTTAAACTGATTATGAAAGCCTCTACCAATATTGTGAAATTCATAGCCCCTGAGATAGAAGACAATATGGATCATTCAGTGAAAATATATAAATTGTTTAAAATTCTTCTCTATTCCAAAACACTTAGGAAACAAATTAGGTGCAGTGTTATATCAAGCATGTTAAATTTGTGAAATTCAAGGGTTTCAGGCACTAGGGTAGAGCAATATTGATCATATAGTGGGAATGCATCTCATGTTTAAAATTCTTGCTCACTTCTGACCATGTAGGAAATTAACCAGGTGCATTGTCATAATAAGCATAAAGGTGTCTTCCAAAATTAGGAAATTCATGGTGGGGCTATAAAAATCATATTGTGAGATTGTGATTTTCTCCTTAATATCAAGCACAAGAACTGGATGTGTAGTTATAATGAACACGGAGGTCGCTTCAAAATCTGAAATTCATAACCCATGAGTTCTGGTTCTGGCCCCAGAGCAGGACTCTTTGACTTCTAAACTGAAAATGTATACATCTTTTAAAATATTCTTTACTCCTGAATATTCACCTTATACTTTGCACAATGTTACTTACGACCAGACAATGTGTCTTGACTCTGAACGAAGGTCATTTGAACAAGGTCAAAGTCACTATTTAAAAAACCCCACTTATTTTCACTTGTTTCTTGATTCTAAATACTATTTCATGATGTACTGTATATTGATACCCACAAATAGAATAAGTATATTGATACTCACAAATAAAGTAAATATAAAATAAACTAAAGAAAAAAAGGAAAGTTTGTGTGGTTTGCACCTCGGTAACTGAGAGGCAATAACAACTTGTAACATGTACAGAAGTTGCTTATAATCAGAATTAACCAAAAGGACATCCGATTATCAGAGTATCAAAAATGTGCACCAGCACCATTTACATTTTTTTGCCACTGTATTCAAAGATTCAGGGGCATATAGTTTTTGGTCTGTCTGTCTTTGTTTGTTTGTCTGTAAAAACTTTAACCTTGACCATAACTTTGGAATGGATGGTGATAGGGCTTTCATTTTTCTCATATTTATTCCTTGTGACAAGACCTTTCTTTTGGTGCCAAGATTTGTTCACCTTGGGGTTTGTCCTACTTTTAAAAAACTTTAACCTTAGTCATAACTTTTGAAGGGTTGATGATAGAGCTTTCATATTTCACATGTTTATTCCTTGTGGCAAGACCTTTCTTTAAGTAGCAAAGGTTTTGCCCTCATGACCTTGGAGTCTGACCTTTTTTTTTTTATTATAAAACTTTAACCTTTGCCTTAACTTTTGAACGATACTATAGTGTTTCGCTTGTATATTCCTTGTGATTAAGACCTTTCTTTGGGTACCAAAGTTTTTGTTCTCATGTCCTTGGGGTTTGACCTGCTTTTGAAGAAACTTTAATGTTGGCCATTATCAACTTTGCTGTGTACTAGGGCATGAGTGTAAACACATTGTGTGCTCTATGTTCTAGTAACCATGATTGTGGGTGAAACTACTTTACATGTAGTTTGAATTGTAGTTCTCACAGCCTCAATGTGATACCAGACTTTGAGATATGAAGGTGTAGCTACAATGTGCATATGCTTCAATTTTTGGTACTTCAATTATTACTGTTTTTAGAAAGTCTGTATATTTGCTAGGATTACTGGTATCTCTGAAGTTGGATTTTGTGTTTCAGATAACTTGACTATGATTCTGCCATACATTGTGAAGTTGAGAGATAGTACTCAAATTATTTGGATGCTGCAAGGTAATAAAGTCTTTTTTAACAAGCAAAATGTTTTGTTTTCAGAAGTAGTAAAACAAGGGTTTCAATTCTACAAATGTTTTGCTGATTGGATAATTTTGTGTGTGCAGAGGTTAATCCGATTTTAGTCAATCAATGATATTTTTAAAGAAAAATCAAGTAAAGAGATGTCATTTTCTGATTTTGACAGATCCAGTGGATGAATTCAAGCTTTATCCGAATCGATCAATGATCACCAACCAGCAGGTGGATGCTTATAACAAAGTGGCCATTGACATACTGTAAGTGACATACAATGTCCTCATATTCTACTGGCACCCACTGCTAAAAGTCAAGGTAATTTTGATTGAGAAAGTATTGACCCAAATTACAGGATTACTGAGTAAAGGAATGTTTCATCCAATTACTATTTCTGTACAGTTGGTGTAAATAAAGTTCATGTCTTGTAGTAAATATAAGCAAGTATGTGTATGGTCCAATTATCATAGGAGGAAACGTAGTCCAATTTTTGCATACAATATTGTCGAAGTGCATTTAACTTCAACGCATTTAAAAGCTATAAATTAAAAATATCATTTCCTGAAAAGTTGCACTAATGTGCAAATACTAAGAAATATACACTGTAATGGGGAATTTCTCCACCTAATGTTAATTTCACCTCAATACATTGAAAAACAATTTTGTTCCATCTTAAATTTCCAGTCATTTTTTTGGCTACTTCAGAACAATGAATCAATTTAAATTCACTCAGTTTTAAATTCATCCGCTTAGAAAATTTCACTTTGTGCAGTATACCTCCATGAAAATTAACACTCTCCATTGCATCTAAATTTTAGGGGTGGAAGTGATGCCAAGCTGTGGAGTTCCTCTAGACTGGTGGCACAGGGCATCCATGACAATTCAGTCCTAGATGGTCTTCACATCTCCAAAAGTGCGCTGGAACTGGTGAGTATACCATGATCATTGATAAAGGTAGTCTCCTCTCAACTTGTCTATATACATTTACATAATTATGTTAACATGGGCACATTTTTAGGGCCTTGGGGGCATACTGTAGCACATGCTGATTTTAACTTGAAGATGTCTCTTCTATTGTGATTTTAGTGGTTTAATCCTCATTGTTGTTGACTATAATTCAAGGTAAACATGGAAATAATCAAGTTAAAGATAAATATTGATATGTTTTGGAGATTGTTTTTATTGTACATTGATTTGTCTTGATACACTGTGCAAGACATTTATTGCCAAATGTTGCACATATATATTAATTCTTAATATATCCATACCAAAGTACCTGTAAATAATGGTGTAAGCACATAATATATCTATACCAAAGTACCTGTAAATAATGGTGTAAGTACTTAATATATCTATACCAAAGTACCTGTAAATAATGGTGTAAGCACATAATATATCTATACCAAAGTACCTGTAAATAATGGTGTAAGTACATAATATATCTATACCAAAGTACCTGTAAATAATGGTGTAAGTACATAATATATCTATACCAAAGTACCTGTAAATAATGGTGTGAGTACATAATATATCTATACCAAAGTACCTGTAAATAATGGTGTAAGCACTTTAAAACTTAGGTAATTATAATGTAAAATCTACCCATACCATAAATACAATAGAGAGTTGCCAAGGAAAAAGTACTGACAACTGTGAACAGGTCTGCCCTGACTGAGTTTTTAACATTCTGTCTTTTAAACTGCCTACAAATTGTAAAATAATGGTTCAAACTCAATTAAACTTCACATACATGTAATTAACTTTTTGATACAAATTTATATACTTTAATTAATGATTGTGAATTATATGAATGGGTTGCGGATTACTTATTCTTCCCAAATATTCATTGTGGAATTTTTTGATGCTGCACGAGGGTGGAGAATATTTCATAACAACAAAGCATATTTAATACACAGGATCTACAGATGCTGCTGAACATGTACTGTAATGATCACATGAACCACAACGACGGGACATGTTGTCGAGTGCCTGATTCCATTACTTCTATACAAATCACCACTGCAGCTTTCTTCCTTGTGTGGTAAGCTAATCACTGTTATTGCAGAGTTCTTGAAAGCTAATCACTATGTTATTGCAGAGTTCTTGAAAACTAATCACTATGTTATTGCAGAGTTCTTGAAAACCATCACTGCAGGCTGTCCAGCAGCTCTAAAATTCCTTTAAAAAAAATTAGCTTTTCTAAAATTCCTTAAAAAATAGGTTGAATTCAAGGGGAAATTCTTAAAAAGCCATAATTTTTCATGTTAATTCCTTGTATTTTTTTATATTGCTACTCTAGCAATTTCGAAAATGTTTTCATTATTCATACTAAATGTGTATTTTAAATGCAGTTTGCATATATTATACAGATAATGTAGTGATTTATATGATCTATAAATTGTGTTGGTGTTTTATTTGTCCTACTAGAAAAATAAGGGTCCGCGAAACTTTCTCCTGGTAGGACCTATTGTGTTGCTTGTCGGTTAAAGTTTTCAAAAACTCTGTTATCGGGGTGACTGTCAGATTGTGTGCATCTAAATGGTGACTGACAGTCTGTCATGGAGAGTATTAGGATTGCAAATTTTAGGAGATGGATCCAAAGAGGTGTGGATTGAATATTCCCAACTCCTTGGAAGTAGTAGCATTGTTTCAATAGAGCAACCTGTTTTTAAAGTGATTATGCTAAGTAATGTTAATTTCCACAAAACTCAGTGATTGGAATGTGTCATGTAATTCTGTGTAATATGTGATTTTAGTCTACTGTCAGCCATTGCCATGTTCCTGTACAGAAGGAAACTACGACGAAATGGGAGTAAAGCACGCGCAGGTAGATATAAGTCAACAATTACTGTAAAACAATTTTTTATTGTGCTGAGAAATATTCATGAGGTACGCAAGCACTACATTGTTGTGAATGTGCCATTATACAGTTTTAACATGTTAGTATGTATGTAGGCCACTTTCAGATATAACTCAACACAAATGCTTTTAATAAAAGTAGTAGCAATACTGGTAAATTTCAGAGTGACTGCAAAGACTAGTACTAGACAAGTTGGATGAATTATCATGGTCACCTTCCATATAAGTTTCGACTTTCTTTTTCTCTTCAGCAAATTCCTCCATTTTGTTTGCCTTTGTTATAGAAAGTGGTGTAAGTGTGGATTTTTGTGTAGATATAGACACATGGGTGGTTATTTATTAACATCATCATGTTTTACATCTTTTACAGATAGTGGTATTCGTAATGGTAGGTCACATGTTACTCCAACTGAGAAAACATGGACAGACACTGTGTACGAGATCATGGTGTGTTTGGCCAAGCTTGGGCTGATCATGGCTTACACATTTCTGTGTGATAGGTAAAGTGATACAAATTGACATTTCTAAATTATCTTATGTGTTTCTTTGTATTTAATTGATGGCGTCATGTTTTAAGATGAATTTGGGATAGAACAATATTAATTAAGCCTGTTTTAACATTTGGCTGTTGATCATTAAAAATGAAATTGAAAATCAGGAAGATAATTTTAAATTTGGGGTAAATAATGTTTCATGATTGTAGATCAACAGTGTATTTGCACCAGATGTGTAAATCTGTCTGCAGAATTAATTGTTATGATCGAGCCCTTTTCTCATCCCTCAACTTTTGATGTGTAATATCTTACAGGACCAATTTCTTTATGAAGGAGAACAAATCCTATACTCATGTCAATTTTCTCCTGCCATTCGCCTACCTGATGATCTTGGGCTTCTTTTTCACTGAAAACACTGACCAGGTAAATGATAGGCAATTGTTAATGTGCTGTACATTTCAGTGTATCCACTGTAATTTAAGGGTATGTGTGGAATACAGATACTGACCAATTGCTCAGAGGCACTTTAACCCAGTCTATGAGTTGAAATGTTTACATGTAGATAAGAATATGAAGTATTGTAAATGAATGTAACTTTTTGACTGTTATCTGCTGTTTAGATAGATCTGCTGTTTAATGTGGACCACTTTTATTTCATGGTGCCTGATTTCAAGTGTAAACAATTATTTATTTATTCACGAGACATAACTTTAAGTTTTGTATATTTAAAAGTTTATTAACAAGAACTAAATTTTTTCAAATGTGTAGTCTCGTGAAATTACGTGGAAATAATAATAATGATTGGTTTTATATAGCGCTTTTTCCAGCATATGCTGCTCAAAGCACTTTACAATGCATTATTACCCCGGCAGACCTGATATCGATCTAGAACTTTCTCAGCTTCCTGGGAAACATACAGTGCAAGCTGCCGTTACAAACGCTAGAGCACTAACATTCTAACAATATCTTTCACTGTCTATAGCCAGGTACCCCTTTTACACTTGGGTGGAGTGAGGAAATTCATGTAAAGTGCCTTTCCCAAGGACACAATGTCGGCCCTGCCGTGGCCAGGACTCGAACCCACGACCTTTTGGTTGAGAGTCTGGCGGCCTAACCACTAGGCCACCGACGCCACGAAATAAAGTTGTCGGGAATGAAATGTGATTTACAGTACTTGTCAGTGCTTAGGCAGATAGTATTTACATATTTTCAAGTGTACCTGTGTGAATTTTTCAGACCACAGTTTTACATCGTGATCAGACAGACGAGTGGAAAGGTTGGATGCAGTTGGTTATAATGATCTACCATCTCACAGGAGCCAGCAAGGTTTTCAGAAATTTAATAAATTCAATAAGACAGTGTAAAGCATGAGAGGAGATACAGAACTATTTTAACTTATGTTACACATATACATGAGTCTTTATGCCTATGATTTTTAGCTCACCTCAGCCGAAGGCTCTGATGAGCTTTTCTGATCGAAATTTGTCTGTTGTCATCTTTGTAAACTTTTCTCATTTTCATCTTCTCTAGAACCACCAATTTCAATCAAACTTTGTACACATTATCCTTTGGTGATGGGGTTCAAGTGTGTTCATATGAAGGGTCATGCCCTCATCAAATGGGAGATAATCAAGAAAAGGCAAAAATAGGGTGTAGTCATGTAGAAATCTTTTCAAGAACCACTGGACCAGAAAAGTTGAAATTTGCATGAAAGCTTCCTGACATAGTGCAGATTAAACTTTATTTAAATCATGGCCCCCAGAGGTATGGTGGGGCCACAATAGGGGATCAAAGTTTTACATGGGGATATATGGGGAAAATCTATAGAAATCTTCTTCACGAGAACAACAGAGGTATGATTAGTCATATTAAAATGCAAGCTTCCACTAGAAATGCAGAATTAAGTTTGTTCAAATTGGGAGTAGGGTGGGGCCACAGTGGGGGATCAAAGTTTTACATGGGAATATATATGGGAACCAATCTCTCACCAGAGGGCGTTACGCTACGCTCCACAACACCTCTGTTATCGTCTAATTTACAAGAATTTTGTAAAACATAAACGTCTTTGAAAATAAAATAAATCTGCATCATTTTCATAAATAAAACATACATTTATGAGTTAAAAACACATTGGTAGGTATCGAAACGCTGTATTACGTTAGTGCAACCTCCATATTTATGGAACTATTTTGTCTTGTCAAATGTATTATTTCACTTTCACTTCGTAACTATGGACTCTACATTAAAAAAAACTAGCGAGATTATAATGATGAAAATCTGACATTGCACAAAGAACAGAAACGTGCCTTTCTGTTGGAGTCAAAGACGTCATTTTGTCCGTGCGAGATCATGTGGTTAGCCGAACTATTTATCAGACGATAACAGAGGTGAAAGTGAAGCTTGCGTAGCGCGCCCTCTGGTGAGAGAATGATATGGGAACATCTTTAAAATCTTCTCAAGAACAACGGCCATGATGAATCATATATGAATGTTAGGGTGGAGTCACGATAGGGGATGGAAATATATAGGAAAAATCTTTAGAAATCTTCTTCTCAATAACAGCAGGGCCATGGATACTCATATTAATATGCAAGCATCCTCAGTGTAGATTCAAGCTTACTCACATTATGACCCCTGGAAGTAGGATGTGGCCACTATAGGGGATCAAAGTTTTGCATAAGAATTTATAGGGAAACATCTTTAAAATCTTCTCAATAACAGCTGGATCATGATCACTCATATTGATATGCAATTATCCCCAAGTAGTGCAAATTCAGCAAGCTTGTTCAAATGACTCCCAGGGTAAAGTGTGACCACAACAAGGGATCGAAGTTTTATAAAAGAATATATAAGGAAACACCTTTTACAATCTTCTCAAGATTAGCAGGGCCATGATTAGTCATATTAATATGCAAGCATCTTGGTAGGTCAAATTTAGTTTGTTCAACTCAGGGGCCCCAGAATAGGATGGGGGCCACAATAGGAGGTCAAAGTTTTGTATGAAAAATACAAGATATTAATGAAAACAAATTCTTTTCAAGAGTAGCAGGGCCAAACTAAATCATATCAAAATGCATATGTTCCTAAGTTGTGCGAATTCAATTTTTTTATGCCCCAACAGCTAAAGTTGGGAGGAGTATTGTTTTTGTCCTATCTGTCCGAAACTTTAACTATAAATATAACAAGAAAATGGTATCTGGATATTATGCTAATTCAGAAATGTGCTTTAAAACATGTTGAAGGTCTGTGACTTTACATTATGTGATTTATTTACTCAGGTTAAAGCTGGATGTCATGGGGCCATCCTACATATTTTACAACAACTTTCTGTGAAAACAGATGTTCAATGCACAGATCTGTTTAAAAATCCTCAATAGAAGGACCTTTAATAATGATGTGAATTAAATATTCTACACTTGTTAGATTTTGACAACTGAGGCCATCATTCTTTATCCAATTTAATACTTATTGTCCTTTCACACTGTGTGCACTACTCACTCAATGATCTGACATACTATCAACATGGCATACTGTCATTAAATCTAGATCCTTGTGATGCGTTATAACATGGATTAAAAACTATCTTTTCAAAAATGATTTTGACCAAGACTCACGAATAATAACCCATACCTCGATACTCTTCATAAAAAAGATGTTTGCTGACCCAAATTTACTCTGACAGTTGGAAAAATGGGATTTACATTTAATTTATTCATTTCAAGATCAATTTTCCGGTCGCAAATGCAATGGTTTTAATTGCGACTTGGAGCACTGATGAACATAGTGGAATATAGGGCATTCCCATGTTGTATAGATTCAAATTGGGTGAAATCATGACCCTGTGAGGGTAGGTAGGGGTCATAATATGAGTTTTAAAAAATTGCGGGAATAGAGGGGGTAAAAAATGTTTTAAAATCTTTTGAAGAACAAGACAATGTTGGCTCAGATGAGCATTGTGGCCCATGGGCTTTTTGTATATGTTTTAACTGTTTTTCAGGTATTACCAATATACATGCATATTCGAGTTCTTGTGTCTGCTTATCTGTTTCTGACCGGTTATGGACACTTCTCCTATTTCTGGAACAAAACAGACTACAGTCTGCAAAGATATTGCCAGGTGAGAGATTAATGATAGTAGTAACAAAACAGACTACAGTCTGCAAAAATATTGCCAGGTGAGAGATTAATGATAGTAGTAACTGGTCCAGCATAAACCATCTGCATTTCATAGAAAATGCTTGCATATCATGCTACCTATTGGTACCAGTTGATTTGTGTAGGTAGTGGAGCATTTTGGTACAAACAAATGCTGTCTAATTGCTCAGACTTTAAGACTAACATGTATTTTCCCCTGCTTTGATATACTTCTCTTAAAAGGCACATTTCTACTGAGTAACCTCTCTATGAAAAATAACAAAAGATTTTTAAATAAAATGGTTTGATATATTGATTTTTATATGCTTGGAATATACAGTGTATATATGAGATGACTGGAAAGTTTTCTTAAGAGAGCTTTGTTGCTGATGAATTTACAATATTGCAAAAGGGTGGTCAGCAGATGTACAAAAGTGTCACACCAAAACTATTTGATACAGATTTATAGAGCTCATGTACACATAGAAAATGTTGGGAATTGCATGCAGTTAATGTCTGGGATGGCAAACTTGAGGTAGAATAGCCTAACATTTTGAAATCGTACCAGTTGAAATACCACAAGGAAGTCCTAACACAAAATATTTCAAATGCAAGTTATAATTGTGTGATGAAATATATATAATTTTATTTCTGTACAGAACAAAAGTACCCCTGTAAAGTACTTGACAAAAAATACATATGAATGCAGATTTACACACCCTGAGTTTTTATAATGATGTTGGTGTATGTCAATTTCAGCAAAGTTGTAATGTACGATGTTGTGGCTGGTATGACTTCAGATATTATGTTGAAGTAAGTGGACGGAGCTTAAGGTAGTGCATGACTTTGAATCACTCACATTTGTGGTTTGTCAGCTTGATAGGTGGAATAACTACATTTTTATTATCTATCTTTATCTTCTTCACAGCTTACATTATAAAAGTATTATAAAAGTGATAGGGCTTTCACAAAAAATTTCTGTTTTGTTTAGCACATGTATCTCTACCCATCAAAACTTGCACATTTTACTCATTCAAAATTGTAAGAATTGTATTTGAAAGCTTTAAGACACAGCATTTTCTACTGCCAGAGTTTCTGTCTATGTTAACCCTTCACTGAATCTTACAGAGTTTTAAAATTGATGTGAACAGTAGGTAGGAACCAAACGGCCGAACAAATTAAAAGTTTTTAAAATTCTGCTGAACCGTGAGCTAACTTGGCATGGCATTGGTAACCATCGTTACTTAAAATGAAGGCATAAAGAAGGCATAGAGGTACATGTATTCAATTTGTAAATCTTCATCTGTGATAAAAAAGCCTTTACAATGTACATTGTAAATCCTCAAACTGCTTCATTTTCCATCGCATATTTCAATAACATTGTACGATAGGCTATGATATCATAGATACAGTGTTGTTTACTGGTCATTAGAATGCTGATTTTTATTAGACTGCAAACATGAGCAACAAAGTCGATTGGCAAATTTTATTGCATGATTTTTCTCAAGTTCCTAAAAATCTGTAGATGTTATCCTGAAGTTCAGTTGAGGGTTTAACATAGACATGTAGGTAAGAATACAAGAATGAGAAGGACTCAGATATACCTGTAGTACTAACTGATGTTCCCTATTTGCTTCATCTATGTCTAACCTGTATGCTGTAATAACCTTCAATGATACTGTAAATGTGACTGCTTTTGTGGAGGTAATTTCTGTTTTTAATGGATACCAAAACTTTTTGTGCGTGGATTACTTTTGCAGAAATAAAGAATTCGATCATTATACTTTTGTGTAGGAAATATTTTTTTTTCATTTGGTGGTTAATATTGTATATTTCCCTTTATTACCCCCACATAAACACTTCCACATTTGCAGTATTGTATTCATATGATAATCATTAGAAATTAACAGTGATTTTAATTTTGGTAATCAGAGTGAAAAGATTTTAACACCCTTTGAATATTGATGTAAAACATTGATGTTATTTTACAGGTATTGTTCTGATGGAAATTTCTGGTGGTGGTTCTGTGTTTCGTGATGTAATGTAAGACTTTGATGTTATTTTACAGGTGATGTTCCGATTGAACTTTCTGGTGGTGGTTCTGTGTTTTGTGATGGACCGACCGTACCAGTTCTATTATTTCGTTCCTCTGGTATCCTTCTGGTTTACAGTGGTGTACTTAACCTTGGCTATCTGGCCAAGAATTTCAGCAGTGTCTAGTGATGGTTAGTTATGGATTGCACTCTACTGATAGTTTCCAAAAAAGTCTTCTTTTTTTAAAAAAAAAAAGAATTAATTTGATAAATCAGTGAAATACATGTATTCACATTTCTCATTGATGGATAATGTGTGAAATTTCTTGCAATAATATGCAATTTCTGAGTTACCCAATAGTTCTTTCCCTTTGTGGAACTCTTAAGCACAGTGAGACACAAAACATACAATCGTCTACACACGGTGGGTACAAATGCTTATCGCTGCCTTCATATATTGCCTAAAGGCCGATTATCAGACATGCAACCACCCAAACTGCAGGGGTACACAATATTAGTAAGTTTAGTTGTACTTAAAAATAAAACAGCTCAAACAAAAATCGATAATCACCATTTTTCTTTGATTAGAATATCACCCATGCAGAAGAGGATATAAAAATATTTTCATGTTTAATCTAAGAGCCTAATTCAATCAAATATTATTCTTAATATGGTCAGTTTAATGTATACCAACAGCTGATATAAACAAAATTTACACTTTCATTACTTTTATCCGTATTTACATAGCTAGTCTATAGTATATGTATACATCTTGTACCCACCCAAGCGTTCAACAGAACACTAAATGCACCTCTATCACAAAAGAGCTGATATCTCGGAAGTTGCGTATTCTATCATATTCCTATAAAAATTTGTATGTTCACTAGTGGGCCACCATATGCATTTTAGTAATAAATGTGTCTGTTTTCCATCTCCTTGCAGTGAGCAATTTACATTATCTGTATATGATCATTAAATTCATCATCCTGACAACTGTGATCACCCTCTTCTTCATGTCAGAGGTCAGTCTGCTCTCAGAGTGCTTTATAAAGATGATGGCTAGAAGTGTCTGCATCATTTTTCATTGAGATATAGTTGATTTTTGAAATAACAGATTGTTCTCTGTGTTGTACTTATGTGAATAAACATTTTCAGGTTTTATTTGAGAAAGTCTTTTTAATGAAGCCGATCAAGGCCCTGTTTGTTCGCTCAGATGATTCACTGCACGAGTGGAGGTTTAGATGGACATTAGACAGATATGTAAGCAGGCTTATATGTACAATGAGAAAATTTATCAGATATGTATAAAGCAGACTTGAATAACCATGAGAAAATTTGTCAGATATGTAAGCAAACAAAGTTACAATGAGAAAATTTGACAGATACATGTATGTAAACAGCTTTTTATAATGCATGCTTCTATTCAATGATAAAGTCTTAACTATTGGAAGATTATAAAAATCAGAATATGAAAGATTTATTTCATTCACCAGATTTGAATGATGTGTGTTATATTTTCAGAGTGTAGTGTATGGGATGGTATTTGCATTTGGCTACCATTTGTTGTTGAAGAAAGGAGTGATATCCGACAACCACAACAATTCCCTGTTCTCTACAGGAGTCTCTTTGTCTCTCACTGGTCTAGGCTTCTTAGGAATAGGGGTTAGTAACTGCAAATTTAATAAAGAACTAAAATCAGAACGAAATTCTCAGCATGTGTTGAATAGCTAGGGACATGTTGTCTAAAGGATGACATCCATTTTCAACTTCATCATTTGCTGTACTTTACAGAATTAAAATTCTTTATGTGTACTTGATTTTGTGTATTTAAAGTTTAGTACCATTCAAAGATTGTGCACACTTTGAGGTCCATGAGAAATAATACTCAAAAACAAGAAAGAAAACACACCAATCTATGGATAAAGGTTTATTTTTGGTATTAAGAATTGGGGAGTTTTAGAAGGTTTACAGGATGCTTGTGATTTGAAAAGAAAAATCATATTCCCTGAGGGAAACCCTATCTCACTATCATGCAATAGATGTATAATGTTCTATCTTTATGATTAGTGTCATTGGTTTGTTGTATTTCAGGATCAGATTAATTGAATTTGTTGTATTTCAGAGCTATGCCATATTTTCATTCCTGTGTAAGAACAAGTCAGAGTGCAATGATACTCATTCTTACCTCGTAGCTCTACCAGTAAGTACCTCTGTAGTAATATTTCACTCGCAAAAGATCGCTCAAGTCAAAATGAGTATGTAACTACTTCATAATAAGATTTATCTCTGTAATCAGTATGTCACCTGTTTACTTTGTCCATGTATGTACATAACTGCTATTGTAATTTGTGTTTCTTATCACAGTTGATCTCATATGTGATAGTTAGAAACGTACTGGGGTGGATGCGGACCAGATACAGCTCTTTCTTTGCCTGGTTTGGCAAAATTTCACTTGAAGTAAGTCTTCCGACCCATTCGTACAAAAGCTTGTTGAATTTAACTGACAATCCTATCTTCTACTGGTCATAACGTTAAGTTTATTAACGGCAAGTTATATGGTAGTTAGATTAACAAGACTTTAAGTTTATTAACGGCAAGTTATATGGTAGTTAGAATAACAAGACTTTAAGAGGCTGAAAAGGTTTAGAATTATAATTTAAAATATGTGAAGAACTCTGTACATTGATTAAATACAAAAATTCCTTGTTAGAGCTTCAACAGTGACTTTTAGATTGATTAACCTCTGTGTTGAATCTGTTTCAGCTATTCATTGCCCAGTACCATATTTGGCTGGCAGCTGACACCTACGGGGTTTTAGTACTGATGCCAACCTATCCAGTCTTAAATGTGATTGTGACTTCCTTTATATTTATCTGTGCTAGTCATGAGATTTCAAAAATAACCGGAATCCTAACAAATTATCTAGTGCCAAAAGATGGCAAATCATTGCTAAGGAACGCTATTATTTTCTTCATGATTATGCTTCCAATTTCAGTATCAAAAGGTGTTCTTTCATTCTAGGATCATGTTATTTTTTATAGTAGCTTTTGTATCACTACAGTATGGATATGACATTTCCTTTGTTGTAAGCACATAGATATTTTCTTGTTTAATATTTATGAAAAATTTAAACTTTGTGAATGATTGTGGAACAAAGAGTTTGTTTGTGTTATATTGATGTACATGTTTTAACTATCTGTATACATGGTTATTTATTTCATACAAGTGAATTCTCACTTACAATTATCACAGTATGTTACTGTTACTCAAATATTAATGCCAACAGTGAAGCAAGACCCATTACCCAAGAATTACATGATGATGCATCTTCAGGATTTCATTTGTATTCATCTGATCATCTATGGAAATTGAAATATTGAAGAATATGAACCTTTGTGCTTTCTTGGATGGGTCTTGCCTTGTGGGTAGCAATATTTTGTTGAGGTAATGCAGTGATTATGTGCTCATTACTTTTGCACATTTACAGGCATTAAATAATACCAGTACTTTGTTTACTAGTCTGAATGAAATCTTTATACATGTAACTTTTCATCACTAGTCCTTAACATATAGTTTTTATGATGCTTTTAAAGTCCTAAAGTTTGAGGAGCATTTGAATGCATTTTAAAACAACTACAGCGTAATGTATATGTTTGATAAAGATTTGCAAGCAGTTGTAAGAAGTATATATGATAAGAAGAATTTGGACCCTCAAAAATGTGAAAATTCAAGTGAAATCTGAGAGATTTCAAATAGATGTATGTGATTTCATTTATTGGTTTTGATATGATATATCCATAATGATTTACCACCATTTTTAGCTCACTTGAGAGGAAAGCTCAAGTGAGCTTTTCTGATCGCCTTTTGTCTGCCTGTCCATTTTCAATCAATCTTGGTGCAAATCATCCTTGGGTGAGAAGGATAAAAATTTGTTCCAGTGAAAGTCTATGCCCCCTTCAAAGGGGAGATAATCAAGAAAAGGCAATATAGCGTGTGGTCATTTAAAAATCTTCTCAAGAATCACTGGGCCAGAAAAGTCGAAATTCACGTGAAAGCTTCCTGATATAGAATAGATTCAAATTTGTTCAAATAATGGCACATGTGGGTAGGATGGGGCCACAATAAGGGATCAAAATTTTACATGTGGATATTTTAGAATCTTCTTAAGAACACCAGGACAATTATTAGTCATGTTAATATGCAAGCATCCCTTGGTAGTGCAGACTCAAGCATATTCAAATTGTGGCTCCCAGCAGTAGGGTGGGGCCACAATAGGGGATCAAAGTTTTACATGGGAGTATATAGGGAAACATTTTTAAAAATCTTCATCTCAACAACAGCAGGGCCATGAATAGTCATATTGATGTGCAAGTATCTTCAGGTAGTTCAAATTCAATTCAGGGGTTTGGGGGATAAAATGGGCCAAATAGGAGAGAAAAGTTTTATATGGGTATATTTTCAAGAGTAGCAGGGCCATACTAAATCATGCAAATCCAAGTTGTGTGGATTAATTTTTTTTATGACCCCACGACTATAGTCGGAGTTATATTGATTTGTCCTGTCTGTCTTGTCCGAAAGTTTATCCTTATTCATAACTTTTGAATGGTGAGTGATAGGGCTCTCATATTTCATATGCACATTCCTTGTGACAAAAAACCTTTTCCTTTGTACCAAAGTTTTTGACCTTGGGAGTTTGACCTACTTTTAAGAAAACCTAAGCTTTCATATATTGTATATAGATTTCTCATGGCAAGACCTTTTTGTTTCATACCATGATCTATGACCTTGACCTCCAGAACAATGTTAGTCATATTGGTGTTGAGACATCCCTATGTTGTGTGAATTCATGTTCAGTTATGTTTTGATACTTTGGGACTAGGTTTGGATTACAGCAGCAGGGCTAAGGTGAATCAGGTGAGCGATGTGGCACATAGGCCTCTTGTTTGTAGTTTGAAATGACTGTTTATCATCTATTGATTTCTTGGGTTTTTTATTATTATTTTTAAAGAAAACCATTGAGAGACTTCATAAACAAGATTAATAATTCTATTAATGATACATGTTAAGATATATACACCACCTGTATGTAATAACAATGTGAATATTGTTCATAAAGTTGTCCCATATTTGTGTACAGGAAAATGGTAAAAAAAAAAATTTTAAAGTCCACATTTCAGGAAGTAAATTTTTAGGATTACCCGCATTTCTGGAAAAATAAAATATATCATATTCATGTATTACAATTATGTACATATCTATTCATTGGGAAATTATGTTAAAAAAGTAAATTCTAAGGGGCCAGATTAAACCCTTACTGTATATAGTCCTTTGTTAATGTTTCATTTATTAACACTGGACATTTTTCTCAAAATATCAATGCATACTGTATAAAATTGCTCACTTACAATATGATTGGGGATCAAGGTTACACATCATCCACTTTAGTTTATGTCTCCTCTCCTTTCATTAGTTATCAATGCCTTTGGATTTTTTTTATAGTTGTTTTTTAACAGATGTATTGTGTAAGTGTGTTTTAAATCATTTTTTGAGACAATGGATGCTTGTAAATCTTTATACTTTGAGTCTCTCCACTGAATTAAATACAATTGTATATCATCTGAAATATACACTTGTATGAGCACAGCAGTGTAATATTTATTTTTTATTATGTATAGTAATTTGTGCAACAGTATGAAATATTAAAGAAGGGGGGAATACTCATAAACTGTGTTTTCTTTTGTCTTATAGGTCTGATTAAAATCGAACCTCTCACTAACCCCATTATTTTGATGACAGATTAATCAGACTGCATGTTTCCTTGGTGTGAATTGAGTTTTGAAGCTGGGCTTTAACGAGATCTTTGAAAGTATGAAGGGATTTTAATACTCTCTTATGTCAAATCAGTTTGATAGCTGAAGATTCAGGGGTTGAATTCTAGTCAGGTGCATCACATTTTCTCTAACTGTTACAGTACAGGTGAACTGCTGGACAGAGGAGACACTGTGTTTGTTTGATGAGGGTGTATTAATATGGAAGGAGAGGGGGAATACAGTAATCGGAGTGGTACAACTGCTGGTGATCAGGTAGTTTAGTTGCTAGATAACCTTGCCAAAGATCCATGGGTCCCAGTTCCATTCCCAGTCTGGCCTGTTGCATTTTTTTCCCTTCACATTACTGAAATACTGTCAACTGTTTTTAGCTCACCTGAGCTGAAAGCTCAAGTGAGCTTTTCTGATCACCCGTATTCCGCCGTCCGTCCGTCTGTAAACTTTTCACATTTTCAACTTCTTCTCAACAACCACTGGGCCAATTTCAACCAAAGTTGGCACAAAACATCCTTAGGTAAAGGGAATTCTGAATTGTTTAAATAAAGGGCCAGGCCACCTTCCAAGGGGAGATAATCAAGAAAAGGTAAAAATAGGGTAGGGTCATTAAAAAATCTTCTTCTCAAGAACCACTGGGCCAGAAAAGATGAAATTTATATGAAAGCTTCCTTATATAATGCAGATTTTAAATTGTTAAAATCATGGCCCCTGGGGGTCAGGGAAAATCTTTAAAAATCTTCTCAAGAACCACTGAGCCAGAAAAGCTGAGATTTATATGAAAACTTCCTTATATAATGCAGATTCTAAATTGTTAAAATCATGGCCCCCGGGGGTCGGATGGGGCCACAATAGGGGATCAAAGTTTTACATACAAATATATAGGGAAAATCTTTAAAAATCTTCTCAAGAACCACTGAGCCAGAAAAGCTGAGATTTATATGAAAACTTCCTTATATAATGCAGATTCTAAATTGTTAAAATCATGGCCCCCGGTGGTCGGATGGGGCCACAATAGGGGATCAAAGTTTTACATACAAATATATAGGGAAAATCTTTAAAAATCTTCTCAAGAACCACTGAGCCAGAAAAGCTGAGATTTATATGAAAACTTCCTTATATAATGCAGATTCTAAATTGTTAAAATCATGGCCCCCGGGGGTCGGATGGGGCCACAATAGGGGATCAAAGTGTTACATACAAATATATAGGGAAAATCTTTAAAAATCTTCTTCTCAAGAACCACTGAGCCAGAAAAGCTGAGATTTATATGAAAGCTTCCGTATATATTGCAGATTCTAAATTGTTAAAATCATGGCCCCCGGGGGTCGGATGGGGCCACAATAGGGGATCAAAGTTTTACATACAAATATATAGGGAAAATCTTTAAAACTCTTCTCAAGAACCACTGAGCCAGAAAAGCTGAAATTTATATGAAAGCTTGCTGATATAATGCAGATCCTAAATTGTTAAAATCATGGCCCCCGGTGGTCGGATGGGGCCACAATAGGGGATCAAAGTGTTACATACAAATATATAGGGAAAATCTTTAAAAATCTTCTTCTCAAGAACCACTGAGCCAGAAAAGTTGAGATTTATATGAAAGCTTCCTGATATAATGCAAATTCTAAATTGTTAAAATCATGGCCCCCGGGGGTCGGATGGGTCCACAATAGGGGATCAAAGTTTTACATACTAATATATAGGGAAAATCTTCTTCTCAAGAACCACTGAGCCAGAAAAGTTGAGATTTATATGAAAGCTTCCTTATATAATGCAGATTCTAAATTGTTAAAATCATGGCCCCCGGGGATCGGATGGGGCCACAATAGGGGATCAAAGTTTTACATACAAATATATAGGGAAAATCTTCTTCCCAAGAACCACTGAGCCAGAAAAGCTGAGGTTTATATGAAAGCTTCCTGATATAGTACAGATTCTAAATTGTTAAAATCATGGCCCCCGGGGGTCGGATGGGGCCACAATAGGGGGTCAAAGTTTTACATACAGATATATAGGAAAAATCTTTAAAAATCTTTTCCCCAAGAACCACTGAGCCAGAAAAGCTGAGATTTATATGAAAGCTTCCTGATATAGTACAGATTCTAAATTGTTAAAATCATGGCCCCCGGGGGTTGGATGGGGCCACAATAGGGGGTCAAAGTTTTTTTTGGGTTTTTTTTGGGGTTTTTGTTGTTGTTTTTTTGTTGTTGATATAGTGCAGATTCAAGTTTGTTAAAATCATGGACCCCGGGGATTGGATGGGGCCTCAAGGGGGGCATCAAAGTTTTACATACAAATTTATAGGAAACATCTTTTAAAATCTTCTTCTCAAGAGCCACTGAGCCAGAAAAGCTGAGGTTTATATGAAAGCTTCCTGATATAGTACAGATTCTAAATTGTTAAAATCATGGCCCCCGGGGGTTGGATGGGGCCACAATAGGGGGTCAAAGTTTTACATACAAATATATAGGAAAAATCTTTAAAAATCTTCTTCCCAGAACCACTAAGACAGAAAAGCTGAGATTTATATGAAAGCTTCCTTATATAATGCAGATTCTAAATTGTTAAAATCATGGCCCCCGGGGGTCGGATGGGGCCACAATAGGGGGTCAAAGTTTTACATACAAATATATAGGGAAAATCTTTAAAAATCTTCTTCCCAAGAACCACTGAGCCAGAAAAGCTGAGGTTTATATGAAAGCTTCCTGATATAGTACAGATTCTAAATTGTTAAAATCATGGCCCCCGGGGGTCGGATGGGGCCACAATAGGGGGTCAAAGTTTTACATACAGATATATAGGAAAAATCTTTAAAAATCTTTTCCCCAAGAACCACTGAGCCAGAAAAGCTGAGATTTATATGAAAGCTTCCTGATATAGTACAGATTCTAAATTGTTAAAATCATGGCCCCCGGGGGTTGGATGGGGCCACAATAGGGGGTCAAAGTTTTTTTTTGGTTTTTTTTTTGGTTTTTTTTGGTTGGTTTTTTGTTGTTGATATAGTGCAGATTCAAGTTTGTTAAAATCATGGACCCCGGGGATTGGATGGGGCCTCAAAGTTTTACATACAAATTTATAGGAAAAATCTTTTAAAATCTTCTTCTCAAGAGCCACTGAGCCAGAAAAGCTGAGGTTTATATGAAAGCTTCCTGATATAGTACAGATTCTAAATGGTTAAAATCATGGCCCCGGGGGTTGGATGGGGCCACAATAGGGGGTCAAAGTTTGTTTTTTTTTTGTTTTTTTGATATAGTGCAGATTCAAGTTTGTTAAAATCATGGACCCCGGGGATTGGATGGGGCCTCAAGGGGGGCATCAAAGTTTTACATACAAATTTATAGGAAAAATCTTTTAAAATCTTCTTCTCAAGAACCACTGAGCCAGAAAAGCTGAGGTTTATATGAAAGCTTCCTGATATAGTGCAGATTATAAATTGTTAAGATCATGGCCCCCGGGGGTCGGATGGGGCCACAATAGGGGATCAAAGTTTTACATACAAATATATAGGAAAAATCTTTAAAAATCTTCTTCCCAGAACCACTAAGACAGAAAAGCTGAGATTTATATGAAAGCTTCCTTATATAATGCAGATTCTAAATTGTTAAAATCATGGCCCCCGGGGATCGGATGGGGCCACAATAGGGGATCAAAGTTTTACATACAAATATATAGGGAAAATCTTTAAAAATCTTCTTCCCAAGAACCACTGAGCCAGAAAAGCTGAGGTTTATATGAAAGCTTCCTGATATAGTACAGATTCTAAATTGTTAAAATCATGGCCCCCGGGGGTCGGATGGGGCCACAATAGGGGGTCAAAGTTTTACATACAGATATATAGGAAAAATCTTTTCCCCAAGAACCACTGAGCCAGAAAAGCTGAGATTTATATGAAAGCTTCCTGATATAGTACAGATTCTAAATTGTTAAAATCATGGCCCCCGGGGGTTGGATGGGGCCACAATAGGGGGTCAAAGTTTTTTTTTGGTTTTTTTTTGTTGGTTTTTTTGTTGTTGATATAGTGCAGATTCAAGTTTGTTAAAATCATGGACCCCGGGGATTGGATGGGGCCTCAAGGGGGGCATCAAAGTTTTACATACAAATTTATAGGAAAAATCTTTTAAAATCTTCTTCTCAAGAGCCACTGAGCCAGAAAAGCTGAGGTTTATATGAAAGCTTCCTGATATAGTACAGATTCTAAATGGTTAAAATCATGGCCCCGGGGGTTGGATGGGGCCACAATAGGGGGTCAAAGTTTGTTTTTTTTTTGTTTTTTTGATATAGTGCAGATTCAAGTTTGTTAAAATCATGGACCCCGGGGATTGGATGGGGCCTCAAGGGGGGCATCAAAGTTTTACATACAAATTTATAGGAAAAATCTTTTAAAATCTTCTTCTCAAGAACCACTGAGCCAGAAAAGCTGAGGTTTATATGAAAGCTTCCTGATATAGTGCAGATTATAAATTGTTAAGATCATGGCCCCCGGGGGTCGGATGGGGCCACAATAGGGGATCAAAGTTTTACATACAAATATATAGGAAAAATCTTTAAAAATCTTCTTCCCAGAACCACTAAGACAGAAAAGCTGAGATTTATATGAAAGCTTTCTGATATAGTGCAGATTCAGGTTTGTTAAAATCATGCCCCCCTGGGGTAGGATGGGGCCACAATAGGGGATCAAAGTTTTACATACAAATATATAGGGAAAATCTTTAAAAGTCTTCTCAAGAACCATTGGGCCAAAGAAGTTCACATTTACATGAAAGCTTTCTGACATAGTGTAGATTCAAGTTTGCAAAAACCATGGGCTCCAGGGGAAGGTTTGGGCCATAATAGGGACTACGGTTTTACATGCAAATAGATATGGAAAATCTTCTGACATGGACCAAGGTGACTCAGGTGAGCGATGTGGCCCATGGGCCTCTTGTTATATGATGCTGTAATTCATTTTAAAATTTTGTCTGGGTTTATTTTTCAATTTACTTTCAATATCATCCATAGTGAGTAATTGAGTAGCTCATTCAAACAGGGTTTGGAATCTGACCTAGCCTAGCTGCTATGATCTTGAATGCACGCGCACATCTAACAATTTAAGATGTGAAGTGCTGCAATATCTACTAGTTCATCAGAACCTTGCTCTGGTGATGGCTACCCGAGGTTGAAACTAGTCGACCATAAATACAGAAGCATTTTCACTGATGTTGGTTTTCCATTTTTGAGTCGACCTACAGAACAGGGCCTGTAGAATACCTATGATATGTAACATTAGAAATATACTGCAAATTAACCTTATAATGGATCCACTGTCCAGGCCCTGTTCTTGTCCATTTATTTGCTTGATAAATTTTTCAAGGTCAGAATTTTATTGGTTCTTTTCTACTTTTGGAGGCATTCATGTTGTAGAAAAACATGTACAGGCACATCGCATCGTTTTCAAAGAGGTTTGGGGAGGGCAGCCAGAGGAGAATACACCTTGTCTGAATTCTTGACGAGCATTAAAGGAGAAAAAACAACATCCTAAATCATGTGAGTGGGAGAGCATCTACAATGATCTCGGAAACTATTTTTGTCCATGCCTCCATTACTTAAATCAAGGGAGTTGGGCTCTCGTCCTTCATTAATGGAGTCAATATTGAATAACTTCAGCAGACTTTCTAATTACTACTTAACAAATATAGTAAGGGGGCAGTCTTTATTTGGATATGAAAATAATGGAAGAGCAGTATAAAACAAGATGTGTTCTCAAAATACATTTTACTTTATCATTATATATTGCCCTGGAATCTGGGAGGACTTTATGTACATTATGATAATGCGTGCAATTTGTCTCCTCGTTATATAGAAATATTAGAGAAATATATAGGGGGGGGGGGGGGGGGGGGGGGCAATGAATTTCCAAATAACTAGTCAATCGAGTCCCAACCTTTTGATTTAAAAACCACTGGAGGTCATCAACTCTTTAGGGGTACCAGTGTACCAATTTTGATGTCCGTCATCAAAGGTTTCACAAGATATCGAGTGGACAGTATTTTCCTATGTCCAGAGTAGTTGGACCCTTGACCTCAAAATCAATAGGTCATCTACTCCTTGGGTAAAACCAGTGTACTGAGTTTGATGACTGTCAAGCAAAGGGTTTTCAAGATATTGAGCAGACAATATCTTACTATGTCCAGTTTGACCTTCTGGCCTCAAAATCAATAGGGAACATTTACTTCTTCTGGGAAACCCATGTACCAAGTTTGATGGCTAAAAGACAGTATATTCCTATGTCTAAAGTAGATTGATCCTAAGCCTTGTGACATCAATATCAATTGGGGTTTATCTACTCTCAAGGGGAAACCTGTGAATAAAAAGTTTGATGACTGTCAAGCAAAGGGTTTTTGCATGGGCAACACTTGACTACAGGTGCAAACCTATAAGGATAGGCAGAACAATGACATGGAAGAAGAATTTCTCAATAAAATTTTCTCGTACTTGGTAGTAGGGGACACTCAATATAAACATGTTCAAAGTATGTGAGGAGGATGGGCATTACAGGCATAGAGGAGTTACCTTGATTGAAAATTGATTAACATTAATTATTAGTCCCTTTAGACTTTCTCTAAAATTGATGTCTGTCAGAAATCTACAGACTACAGGGAATAGATACCCTTTAAATATTTTTTTCTGCATCTTTTCAGATTTTGTGGTTTACACAAAAATATGATGCACAATATATAATTATAATCTGCTGATTATAAAGTCTCCCAAACGAAGTACTGGCTGTATAAAATGCCCCCCCCCCCCCCCCATACTACTATTTCCCCTTGCACAAAATCCTTACTAATTCTATTTAAAAAATCTAAGTCACAAGACCTTGGTTTTGAAAAATTTCCAAAACCCTCCTTTTTCTTTTAGTAAAACTGGCCTCACTTGACCTTGATCCTATTTTGTAGGTCCCAACATCTCATCATTTCTGAATATCCAATGTCCTTATCAGTCTCGGTTCTACAAGTTTTTATGATCAAGATCAAACTCACTGGAGTCTCTTGACCTTGATTCTAGTTTGTAGGTCTCGTCATCCTCTCTTAACACCAATTTTATATGTTCCAAGGTCAGAGGTCAAGGGAGACACTTGACCTATATACTAGTTTGTAGGTCCTATGCATCATCCTCTTTATCATTTCTAACGATCCCATGTCATTATTAGTCTCAGTTATCAGGATATATCACTTTCTATGCTCATGGTCAAAGGTCACTGGAGTCCCATGACTCACATATTAGTTTGTAGTACCTGTCATTCTCTTTTCATTTCTGAAGACCCCAGGACTCTATTATATTTGTCAAGTTATATCTGTTGAATTTTGAAATTAATTTTTTTCCTCAGAGTTCTATGTTAATTAGCCCCTACTCCCATTTGAACCCCCCCACCCAATGTAGTACCCCAACCCCCATCAGTCTAAAAACAAAAACTTATTTGCACAAATGTGACATCACAATGTACAAATATTACATCATAGGTTATAGGTTACTATAAGATGTGACATAGTTTAGTAGGCTACAATGTCATAGCTAGTAAAGCGACAACAGCCAATGCCAATCACATGATCAGTGTCCTACCTATTCTTGAATTCAACAAAGGTTATATTTGTCCACTTCAATGAGGACTAATGACAACTTTCTGATTTGAAGAAAAAAAAATTCCCATATCAACCATGGATTCCAACCTGCATCCACTAACTCATAGTGCCACAAAATACCCTTCCTAAGATTGTAAAAAATTAACCGGCTACCAATAACTTGAATCGTTGGATTTATCACATTACATATCTACAGTGATTTATACTAAGGTGTGAAATCTCCATATTTAATGCATCCTCTAAAAATTCAAAAGAAACAACCAAAATTGTACTGAAAAATATTATTTTAATGAAAATTTAAATGTATGTATTGCACTTTATATCATATAGTAGAAGTATCTATTTTCTGAAAGTTTGATTGATATGTATCAATGTGATAAAAAGTACAATGATATGAATCAATCAAAGGCTAGTTAACATGATACCCATAGGAATGTATAATATCAAGATGTAAGAGAAAATATCATTGGTTATAAATAACAATAGACATTGAACAATCAAGAGTACAATAGAAATTTTCATATTATATGTACACAAATTCACAGCAGTTGAAAATAATTCATTTCCAGTAAAAAATAAAATAAAAATGAAGTTAACAGTTTATCTTTGAACTCTGTTAACATCTACATGTACTTAGTATGTAGTTGGGGAAGAAAATACATACAAAATATTAATACAACTTTCCACTTCAATACTACATCACAGTGCACCAGAATACCAGTCCTGGACCCTTCTCCTTGTACAAACCCTCCATTACAGTGTAAATCAGGTGAACAAAGAAAAATATGCACCGATTAGCCTAGTTAAATGACAGTATCGTGCTGATTATATCCAATATAAAAATAAGGTACTCAGTAATATGTTAAACCAATAATATTGCATATATTGTCATAGGATATTTTATGAATAGTTTGTCTCATTCCACAGCAAGACATATAATATCTATAAGAATATATTCAGCAGAAATGAGTGTTACGAATGTATTAGTATTAGGTTATACTATGTTATATAATGTAGAATGTACGAGTCCTGTTCCCTGATTTCATAAAAAAATTGTCATTTATTCATCAACATGTTCAACCATATCTGGAAAGTCTTCCTCTTTCGTTTCTTCTCCATGAATACGCTTCTCCCAGAATGAGGCTCTAGCCGTTGTACACCCGAACCTTATTCTTGTTTTGCCTTTAGGTTGAGAAACTGAAGATGATGCTTTAGGTGCATTATGGGACTGCACATTTGACCTTGACCCAGTGTCACTCTGATCATGTGTCCTTGACCCTGCAGTTGTTGGCTGATTAGTTTGTGATAAAGGAGGTGGAGGGGCAGCTTTGGTTTTTGTACTAGTTACTACCTTTGTAGACTTGACAGTGTCACTCCAAGATTTCTCATGTGAAAATTCAGGGAAAAATTCTCCTTTCTTTTCAGGAAAGATCTGGGTGGGTTCAGCATTAATCTGTTTTGTCCCTGGATGTTTTGAGCTCAAGGTCACAGTCAAAGTACTCTTTCCTGGGGTAGATGCATCTGGGGATTGAATAGGTTTTGTCATGGGGGATGAGGAGTTCCTGTATTTTTCAAGTTTCTCTTTGGGGACACTACGACCAGTTATGCTGTGTACCTGTAAATGGCATATTGAAAAAAGATCATATTTAGATCATTTCAGATTGTACTTTAGTGATATCCTGAAACATTAAAACATTTTTCTTAAAACCCTTACAGATTTGGGAATATTTTTTTTTGGTGCTAAATTTTAGATGTTTTATGAAATAACATTATTCCAATATTCAAATAAATATAAACGATTTGAGAAAACTTTACAAATAAGACGCTAGTTGACTGTTGAAATTTTTCATGTATTTTAATGGATACACTGTATAGGGGTATGTATTCATAAATAGATATTTATTATCAATAATATATCTGTAATAATAGATATTTTTGATAATATACTATATATACTAGTAGTCAAAATAATGAACATGAAACTAGTTAAGAACAACTGGGTTCGTTTATACATGTACCAACCTGTAACCTGAAAGAAAACCTTAGTACAACTTACATTTAAACGTTAAATTGTTAAACTCTCTCCACAGTATTAACTTCTACTGGAATTAGAACTAGATAGATTCTGACTCATGAAGAAAATAAGACAAGTAATGCTAATTTATTTTTGTTCTACCAAGTGATGCCAAACGAAAAAAGAAAAGAAAAAACAATTATCCTCATAATAAGATCTAGCTGAGTCACCATGCTACATAATCTTAAAGTTTGTTGACTGTTTCTTATGGCTGAACTTTCCAAAAGCTTTTAATTTCAAACTTAAAACAAATCAATCTGTCAATTAAAAAAAATAAAGCAAAAGGAAGGGAAAAAAAGTTTTGATTTCTTTGCAGAATAAAACAGATCTAAGTGGGGAAATGTAGATACATGTGGAGAAGTGACTGTGCAATTTCTTGTAACATTATGATTTAAAGAGAGAATTCACTAATACAATGTACTAAAAATGTGAATTTAAAGTAAATGCTAGATGAATGAAAAATTACTACAAAACTGACACATAAAAAAAAACCAGTATGAAATTCAACTACTAGATCGATCAAGTTCTAATTCCTTGGTTCAGGATTTCATGCTACACTCATTCTTTCGACCTTTATAGAGCATTGTAGAATTTTGCTTTTAAAACCTTCCATTATTGGAAATTTTAGTGTCCCCTGTACTTCTGTTAGTATCACCCATCTGTCCAAAAACTGACAAGCATTGTTATTTTCATTTTAATTCAAACCACTGTCAGATTTCCAAGCATCTGTCAGATTTCCTGTAAACTTGCCGTACATACTGCATACGAATTTAAAAATAAAACTGTATTCCAACAATTTTTTGTTACAACTTTTATTCACCGATGGGAAATGCCCTTCAGCATGAACTGCATTCATTATGTAGGTCTGCTTTCTTGGACAGTTTGTGATGACAAAATAACCATGGAAACTGTTTGCTCATGAATAAATATTTGTTTACAGCATAAAGAGCAAATGATTTTCTCTCAAAAGTATTTCACATTATCATTATATGTTCCCAGGATAATCTTACAATGGAAAAAAAATTCTTTAATTGGAACCAGAATCATATGAAACTTCAAACTGTTGAAATCATATTGCAAGATTGATCTGATATTGATAAAACTCTCTTGAATGTCCCCCCCCCCCCCCACTTTCCAAAGAAAAAAAAAACTACAATTATTCTAAAAGTTGCAAAATACAGCAAAGCTCTACATCTATTGAGGCACACTTTTACAGCATTTAAAAAGAGTAAGTTTGTATATAGCATTGTAGCATGAAATTCAAACTGCTTCAGTACAGAGATTAAGTTTAGAAGCACACTTCTATGCGTTGTGTAATATTATCTACTCACCCCTGAGTCTAGAACATTTTCAAA
Organism: Ostrea edulis; assembly: GCF_947568905.1. Lineage (NCBI taxonomy): Eukaryota > Metazoa > Mollusca > Bivalvia > Ostreida > Ostreidae > Ostrea > Ostrea edulis. The sequence continues at coordinate 43,379,314 of NC_079165.1, forward strand.
CTGCAAATTATGTTTCAAAAGTTAGGCATGCATGCAAGTGGTCTTAGTTGTACTTGGGTATACATAAAAAAGCAATGGATGTTCTGTCAAAAAATATTTTTTTTGGTTGAAAATTTACAGATAGTGAGATACAAGAACATGGTATATTTCCAAGGGAGATAATACAACTAAGCAAGAATAGAGCACATAGCACCTGGATTAAAATTGTTTTATTAAGAAATGAAGAACAATTGTAACAAGGAAACTTTTTAACAACATGTGACATATTTAATCTTAACAAGCACCAACACTACTCTAACAATACAAATATATTAGCTATTCATTGTCCATGATAATTTAAGTTATTTATTGTACAATGGTTAAATAGCACCATGAATGTGACTAGTATTTCACATCTTCATATCACGAGATTCATATGCCAATATATTATGATATCAGCATGGTAAATCTAATACTTACTTGAATAAAACATGTAATTAATGATAGCATTGAAGTTTGTCAGATGATGCTGTGGTAGCGATAAGCACATGTAATAAGAAATTTACAGTTATATTCACAGCAAGCCGATTACTATCATATAGAAAGAATAGAAGAGACAAGAGAAAATCTCAACCAGCATTTAAAACTGTCATCAATGACATATTTTGTCCAATCCATTATTCTTTGTTACAAAGAAAACTACTACTCAAGAGATTTTGATGTTAGTACATAAAAATAGATATACATGTACTGATATGTTGGACTAATATAGGGAAATTGGGAAGGAATACTGGAGGATAATTCTAATCTAAACCAACAAATTCCCCCTCTGAGATAGATAAAACAGAATGGTGAATTTTGCTTTCATTGATCACAATGATTAAACCCATAATCAACTTCATCACGAATCAAACTTTAAATAAATTGACTTTATCAGCATCAGAAAGATAAAAAATATTTCATTATCCAAAATAAATTCTTATTTCTTGAAGAACATCATTCTGTGAACACATTCATGTGATTTTCATGCAATTTCTGTGAACACAATTTTTGTGAAACATATTTAAGGTGTATGATTCACACACAATATTTTGTGACTACCAAAGATTTTATGACAAATGTGAATACATATATGTATTATCAATTGAGATGCGATTAAACAATGTTTGTTAGCAATCAAGTGACTGTTAGTCATTAAGCAACCACCACCATTTTCACTAGCTATGACTTGGCAGCATGCTAAAAGTTAACGTCTGCTAACCCGCTTCACTGATGAAGAGTCGTTTCCCTTCCCAGTGCTGAACAGGGCCTTCAGGCGGTTCACAGATGGTAGCTCTGCAACTCCCATTTCCTCGTTGAATTCTGTGCGACTCTCTGGAATGTCCATCTCACTGGACTCACCAAACATCTGTGTCTGTTGGGGTTTTTCTCGGATGGAGGAAAATCCCGAGTCTATGGAGAGACTTGGGGATAGGCTGCTGATGCTCTCTTCTGTTGTGTGTCCAGTGGTTATAGACGGACAGCTGTTCAAATCCAACTGTCGCTCCACATTGACAACCTAATCAATGTACAGAATATAAGGTGATTCAACTTTACATATAAATAAAACAATGCATAAAAATGTACAAACAATAGATTTGTCATGAGGCGCAAATATATGATGCACTCTATAAACTGTGCAGTCATTCATGCTATGATACATCTAAATTGTGTAAATTTTTTTTTAGCAAAAATGCAGATTTACACTGTCCCATGTTTATACAGCATTCACTAATGTAGTCTACTAAATAAAAATATGATTACAACAAAATCAAAAAGATTCATATATATACACAAAGAGGTCACAGGAAAATTTCTTCAAGCTGTTACAAAACACCAATCACTTTACAATACTATAAATATGTAAGGCACACTCAGAAAGGTCAAACACAGAAAAACAGTTCATATTAGGAGTATCAAAAACTATTTATTCTATAAAAGATCTCTGTCAATGAACAACAAGTACAAATGCATTGACAGAGCAGAGCCAAGACATTTCCAGACAACATGCATGTCTTACACGCTGTTCCGTGAGATTTGTGTGTGCCACAATTAAAGCCACTTCATCCTCTAGGTCTTCAAGTTTTCTCTTTTGTGACAGAGGAGTGTGTTTTAAGCTATATTCTAGGTTCTGAATTTTTTCCTCCAAATTACAGATGTGGCCAAATGCAATGTATATCTGTTGCACAAAAATGACCAACAAAACATGCTACACTTTCCAATTTTATACAAAATATATTCAAATTGATTCAATTAAGCGTATGAAAAATTTGGCCTTACATTTATTACTACATGAATCTGAAGAATGAAATAACTTAATCTGTAAAAGTTCTGAATTATAGTAGTTCATTACATAAACCTCTGTATAGGTTTCAAACTTGTCCGATACTTTTTATCTTATTGGGTAAAATAGTCCTGTGCTTAACCTACACAAATAATATCACACAGAATGTGGACTAAAACCCCGGTATCTATATATAATTCTGTAACACTCACCTCCTCCTCAGTTGCCTGGAGACTCTCCTGGGGCACAACTCTGCTTCCTCGGGGTGAAAACTGCGGTACTTTAACCTCCCAGTGTCGAGGAGAATTTTTCTTCTCACCCTGCACATAAAAGTCTCGTCCATACAATTCCTCAGATATCTCCTTCGGACCAAAGTTCACTACTGATGGTTCTTCATCCTCATTGGATAACCTAGTCTCTATCACAGATTTCTGAAGTATCCTTGAGGCAGGTTCTTTCACAGTTTCATAGGTCACATGATCATTGTCTGTCATTTCCGAGTGTTCAGATAAATCTAGGTGTGGGACATTTGTTATTGGTTCTGATATAATATTTTCTGCATTTTTCTCATTAGACTTCATAAAGTGTGGGACATTTGTTACAGATTCTGATACAACATTTTCTGCATTTATTTCAATGTCCATAAGGACATTGTTATTAACCTGGTCCTGCTGTGATGTGGGAGATAGTGTGCTCTCCTGTGGAGAGCTTGTTGCAAATAAATCTTCATCTGGTTGGGTATTGATGAGATTTTCTGTGGATTTCAACAGTTGTAAGGCAGATGAGGTGGTATTACGTATATTTGATGCTGCATCCTTCTGCAAATAAAGTATTTAAATAATAGACATAAAATTCACAATTTACGTTCTTAATTCTTGGAATTATATTATTTTAGAACTTTGTTTCCATAACAAATATTAGAAAACTAAAAAGTCAGCCTTGAATTCATTGTAAATTCATGTCAATAATAAGCATTATTGTGACCTTGATATCTCAAAATCTCCAAACATCTTCCTTTTACTATCACCTATCTTTGTATTAAATAATAAGTCTGAAGGGTTAAAATACCACTTATCACATTGCAAAAAAGTATTGACAGATATGAGATAGATGAAATATTAACAACAGGGTTTCTCCATTCTCAGTGTGCATCCCTGGTAAAATTTTGCTTTCGAGTACTAACAAATCAGTATATCATAATTTTAAATCACTTTTAAATTCATTAACAATTGGGAAAAAAAAATCATTGATTGAAAGTTTTTCAGTGTGCATGCACATGCAAAATTAAATACAAACACAAACACTCTCCTTTTCAAAAGCCATCATGCACTGAGCCCTTACCATGCTGTTATAACTCTCCACACCCTCACGCAGATCATGCTTAAGCAGAGCATCCTCATCAGCAAACTCTGAGGGAGGAGGAGGGCGAGGAGTTGATGACTCACACACTTCCATCTCAGCCTCAAATGAGGAGAGCATGGCATCAAACTGATCCAGTGAGGAGTGCATTTCTGCCAGCTGTTAGTGCAAATGGAAGCATTAGTCACCCACAAACCCACGAGAGAAAGAAAGACAGGTTGTGTGATATTTCTTGTGAAGGTTGAAGCCCCACCTGAGTTCAAATGTCACAATTTGCTTGGGGATATTCTAATTCAACATGATGTTATATTAACTGCTGTATAACAAGAACTTAAATGTGTGTTACAATTTAACTGGTATGCACTTGCATTGATTTGATCATTTTTAACATTAATTTATTTAAATCAATAAGAATTAAAATTCTTAAGCAAAGATAAGACCCAATTCAATTGGAACTCTATATTTCAGACAAAATTTATCAATCACACTATAATCAATTCTCCAACAGGCATGAGGTAGAACTTTTTCACCATTAAATGATCATATTGAATATCACCCAGCCCATTAAATGTTGACCCATGTTTTGTTAGTGTTAACACTATGTCCAGACACCAGTGCTTTAAGTTGTCAGTTTACAGATATGCTTACTTTGTTGGCAGATTCCACCATGCTTTGGGTTTCCTCCTGGACTTTCTCGTGGGTCATGAACAGCTTTCGCCCCATGTTGGACAGTTGTTGGTCATCCTTGGATTTGATTGGTGTGGAGTTTATCATCACATTTGTCTTGGGGGAGGCATCTGTATAACATGTAAAGTAACATATATCAACACTTCTATGCAGGAATACTAATGCATGATTTTGAATTAAAAATTTGGTGATCTAATATCAACCATTAAGATAAGCAACAGAATTCTGTAAGAGAGCCAAGTACATATGCCTCTGCTGAGGACCAAACCCAGGACTTCTGGCATGACAGTACAGTGCCATACCGATCAAGCTAAAGGGTTAACCCACTAGCCAGAGCTAGTAGGAAAACCACGTATCTAACACTACCACAATTCCATAAGAAAATCCAGCTACACAGAAGTTTTCCTTTCATGTGATACAACTGAAAAGTAATTCCTTATAGCTGTACTATCTCAATGACTGTTACCGAGTTCTTTGGACTGAACAATCAACTGGGCTGTGGATTTTGTCTCCCCTGCAACATTTTTGGCAACAACCCAATATTCTGCATCATCGTCAGGGGTTGCATATTCTATATTCAAAAGGTAATCTCTATTTCCAAACTTTTCTGCAAAATAGGAAAATATAACTTATTAATAAAACCAACTTTAAACAATTTCCCAAAACTCTACACCCTTTGTGCATATTAAAAAATACTTCTGAATCACTGATTGTGTACATGACATTGGACACATACCTATTTTGTAGTTTGTATCATTTTTCAGCAGGTTACCATCTTTGTACCAGACAACTCTTGGAAGTGGATAACCTTTGACCTTTGCCCTAAATTTGACATGATGACCTTCCTTAACCTCTTGATCTTCAATTTCTTTCAAGAACTCGGGTTTCTTCATTTCTTGGTTATTACCTGCAAATTATTACAGTAGAAATACACGGATAAGAACTATACCTATTTTCGTAAGGATTGATAAAAATCAGTGTTTCAAAAATGGAATTCTTGTGAGAAACACAATTTCACTGCAATGTGTTGAGATGCTATTCATAGGCAGAGGTAATCACAGACACAAGGAAAGACTTACTTCTAATTTTGAGTATGAAGGACTGAGAGCAGTGTGCCTTTTCATTAATGGCCATACACATCAGCTGTCCTGCCATACTCTTGGCAGTGTTGAACACCGTAGCACCATGTCTGTTGTTGTCCTGAGTGAACTCATAATCCTCTGAATCCTCCAATTGCTGTAAATCACCATCCTCTACTTTGTACCATATCACGTCTGAAAAGAGTTATCTCCCTTTGTTAACAGTAAAATCCTTCTGCAGGTGTGACCATTTACCAAACGAAATAATTGACTGAATTGATTTTGTAACACAAAACACTTTTTAAAAAAAATACAGCATGTTGCATGATGGATCGGGTTGTTAATTATTGAATAAGTGATACAGTTTTCTTTGTGAGTGAAAATACCTGCAAAAAATTAAAATGTGTTTTTGGTTTTCTATAGAATTTGCTACAATTTACACCAGACATTTTACTGTCTAACAGGTATATTATAACATTATGGCTGTATATCAGGGGGTAATTGTCTACATTTCTATGCAAAAGTATATGTCCACTTGTTCTTAATAAGAGCATACCTATTGGTTCAGTTCCACTGACTCTGCAGCTAAATTTAGCTGGTTCCCCCTCCTTAATTGTCACACTTTCTGGTGGGATATCAAATTTTGGGTCATCTCCCTCCGCTGGAATCAGTTCCTCTATGTAGGTGGGCTCAGTTCTACTGGCGCTGGACTTTTTGGAGACAGAGGTGTGTCTAATTGAAGTGTCTGAATCTATTGTCTGCACACTGGTAGAGGACAATGGGCGGAGGTATGGGGATGATGATGTCATCCGGGTTGTGATTCTGGCTATTTCATCCACAGATTTGGCAAAGAAGGATACTTCATCATCTATTAAATTTTCTTCGTGACCTTCAGACAGGTCATCAGACATTTGATCAACATCCCTGTTAAAACATATCAAGAGTATGGCAATGAAGGACATGATATTCGTAATCATTTTGTATCTCTTTTCATTATATGAAGTAAATCACATAAAGTTTCCACCGTTATGTAAAAGACCTACCTTCCCATGAGAGCAAAAACTATTTTCAACAATAAAAACCAGAACATTTTGAGCCACAAAATATATGCTGTTACACTAACATGTATGTATGGGATAGGGGGTATTCTAAATGATAACACTTAGTTATCTCCTAGATACTTTTGAATCTGTGCAACTACCTAAATGATAAAACATTTGTGAGTGAAGATCTATAAGAATGTACGTGCATAGGTTTTGGGGTCTTTAAAATGCATGACAAGGGCAGATTAGAACAAAATCTCACATGTCGATAACAGAATACCTTAACTGTCTAAACATGAAGGAGGAGCAACACCATGTAATTCACTTGAAAATTTCCTTAATAGAATTTGAGGGTAGTTTACAAAGAATTACAACAACAAAATGACAAAGTGCCAAAAAAGCAATCAAACAGGTTGAGGGTGAGATGAAAATGTGTACTCTCAGTGCACTTGCCTGGAATCTGCCTGCTCATCAGCACTAAAAAAAGGTGCAGCATAGCAAAATAAAAGAATCATTACCACTCTAAATATGAGACAAGATGGTACTTTAATTAGCTAAGTAATTAAGTTAAGTCATGACATAAAGTCCTTTTTGTTTAACCCATACCATAATAATGTCTTCAATACTAATGTGAAGGTTAATTATAATCAATTTAAAACAATTTTAACTAAAAAGATTGTGTTTTACTCAAGACAAAGCTATTCATGGCAGTCATATCAAATTGGAAAATTTCTGCAACAACTCTCTCTCTCTTTTGTACTTTGTATTCCACCTAGTATACATTCCTGTCTGCAGCTGCTCACCTTTAGGAGTGTATTATAATTTAACCCTAATCAAACACAGAACGAAAACCCTATAAAACCTCACAGTGACTCTATGTAATAAACAGATAGAGTAAGCCATCTACCCACACAGTTATAAATTCTTCACCATTTAAATTTATTAACAAGGCTGAACAAAAGTAAAATTTCATTGGATGATTTCCATACCTGTTTCCCACCCTAGCTGCAATATCATCATCTGGCTGAGGAACAGTAAGGTATACCTCATCCAGGGTCCTCCCCGCTAGCCCCCCACCCCCCAGACTGGAGTATGGAGAGAGGTTAGATCGGTTAAAGATCCAGTTGTCACGCCAACTCCTCTCTGTATAAAAAAACAAAAAAATCAAACAGTACATTGATCTAAACACTTCAATCTATACTTATATCATTTAATGCTTCCAAAGCTAACTAATTTAATACTAAGGCCAACTTAACAAAAAGATCCAATGAATGTACATGTGCATCTAAAATGTATTAGAAAACATGTTTTTTTTTATTTCCAACATAATTTAATTTTCTCCTTCATTTGTCTTTGATTGTGCTTAAGTAAAGTTTGACTTAGAATAAAGGAAGTGATGGGCCACAGTTTTCCTCACTTAATGTGCTTACCTTCTGTGGACCTGGAGTTTAAAGAAGTTTCTTCCTCATTTTCCTCCTCCTGGTAATTCTCCTCATCCTCCTCAAGGATCGGAGCAAGATTCATGGATAACAAATCTGGGTCAACCTCATTTTGGAAAAATTCATTGTCTTCATAATCGTCTGAGAAGTCGGGGAGTAAGTATTTCTCAGTGTCATGCAAACGGTCATAGGTAGACAACCGCGACACAAATTCACTCTTTGATTCCTCACGATTCACAGTCACAGGTTCAATCGGTTCCTCATCAAATTCAATCTCTTCCTGAATTTCATGAGTCTGAAGCTCATGTCGAGGTGATTGGATATCTTTGGCAATACGTCTGAGTTCTTCAAAGTCCTGATGTATGTTATTGGTGTGAACACTTTCTGTGGTTATGTCCTCTTCTTCTACCTCTCCTGAAATTCTCTGATCCACCTTCTCACAAGCCACTAGATCCTCATGATTTTCAAGGTCCAAGTCTTTTACACTTATCACTTCGAAACTACTGTCATCTAAGGTTCCACATACTGGTCTTAATACATCCCTAGAAACACTATCATCTGCTGGATGTAACCTATTTTCTGAATCACTCACAGAATCACTAACATCTAAATCATCAACGTCTAATCTTCCAGAATCGCTGTATCCTGAGTGCGAGCGGCGCTCAACTTTAGTCACCACACTGTTCTCCTCATCTGATGAGGCACCTCGGCTTGTGAGATCGGGGTGAGATTTGTTGTCCGAGTCATGAGATCGACCATCCGTCACTTGATTTGTTAAAGCATTACCATCAATGTAGTCTAATGGAATGTCTATATTTCTATCTCTACCAAAATTTTCTAGTACCTGAAAAGAAAAGGAAACAATCAGATTTAATTCATTTTTACAACCTGTTACATAACTTACAAAAAATAAAATCATGAGACAGACATAACGTTTGAATGGTTCAACATATTTCCTTACAGGCTTGACATTTTCTTTTTGAACAGGAAATACACAAAAATTGACCTTACTGTTAAGATAACAAAGTAAACATGCACAATAATGCACACAACAATTATTTCTGATGTGTCCAACATGATGATCAAAAACTCCAAGAAGTGTAGTCTGTCATTCAAAGGCAGTGTAGTCCATCATTGTAATGCATCACATAGAATTCTGATATTGTTCAACTCCAGTCCAAAGCAATTTTGTAGGTGAAAAACACTCCACAACATTCAACTGTTGCGTTCATCATTGCTGTGGTTATCGAAAATTCATTCACAATCATAAAATAGTTGAAGACAATATCAAAATAGTTGATGACCAACTGTTTCCACAAAATTCAATTTTAACTACTTCAACATCATCCGAAAGTTTTATCAAAGGACAAATTAATCTGTAAAACAAAGAAATCAGATTTTCCCCCCCAAAGATTACAAAAACGAAACTCTTTGGATCACAGAATGGTGTTCTTTGCACTCAGTCCTTTGGTGTTATGACACCTATCTAATATCTACATGGTGGCCTCCACATTTTATCACCATTGAGGGAATCTTTTGATTTAAGACACTCTTCAAATATGTTTTCTAAGTAAATATCCAAGTTCAGATTATGGTTCAATTAAGTGACAAAATATAAACAAGGGACAGGCATAAATCTACTTCATTCAATTCTATAAAACAAAATCCTTCATGTATATAAATAAAATTTCTAGGTCAAAGGATTTATTTGTAGTTAAATGTAATATTTCATTTACCGGCCATTTTATTACTTCTTTATTTAAATTCTAGGGTAGATGATGGGCGCTTCCTGTTAGGGCCGGGAGGCAATGTTGTTGGCAGACCAGGCAACACCTCTTCACCAAAATTGGCAGTCAGCAATGATCATTCTATTAATGGTGATAATGGCAACACCATCAATACCAGTAAATGGACATTACCCATAGTCTATGGCATAGATTTTGGATTGTGAGATATGCATGCATTGCAACAAGATGGGGAGACAATCCTGATTGTGGCTTGGGGGAAACAACGACATCCAGATTGTGAACTATCAGAACATTAACAAGGGGAGATAATGCAGTCCACATTGCTGGAGTAAGGGAAACGATGACATTCAGATTGTAAACTATCAGAACACTAACAAGGGGAGATAAAGCAGTCCAGATTACGAACTTACCCAAATTACCATAGCAAGGGGAGATAATACTGTCTACAATGTTAACGTAACCAAGTCTACCATATCATGAGCAAGGGAAGATAATACAGTCCAGATTGTGAACTTACTCTGGCTACCACAGCATGAACAACAGGAGGTATTGCAGTCAAGAGTATGAACATCTACCACATGAGCAACAGGAAATATTGCAGTCAAGAGTATGAACATCTACCACAGCATGAGTAAAGGGAGGTATTGCAGTCAAGATTATGAACATCTACCACAGCAGTGTGCAACATGAGGTATCGCATTCAAGAGTATGAACAGCTGCAACAGGAGGTATTGTAGTAAAGATTATGAACTTACCCTGGCTACCACAGCATGAGCGAGCTGATCTTCGAATGATTTAACTTGGTTGTCACAAGAATCGTCTGATAATGAGGACAAATCAGACACAGCTTCATCAGATGTCTACAAATAATCATTTTAAAAATGGATGATCTTGTGTATTTAACTATGTGAAATTTTTTTTCCAAAACAATTGTCATATCTGCAAAAAAATGCATTTCGTTTTTCTTGGAGGGGGGGGGGGGGGGGAGCAGGACAAAGCAATTAGCTTTAAAATAATGAAGTACATGAAATTTTTCATTTATAGTATGGCCTGCATATGAAAATTCTCTCCAGAATTATTCAGTTTAAGTAGATATTGATAAATTGTATACTTTATACCATAACACACATAAAACAATGAATATGCAGAACAAATTACCATCTTCAAATCAATTGAGCAATTTCTTCATATCAAGAGACTCACAACATTTTCATTTACAATAGGTAACAAGTCCTACCTTTATATTAAAAACAGGTAACAAGTTTTTCCCATTTACTTTGAATTGCAGGTGTAGCCATGAACCAATACATACAAATTAATAGGCTATAATTCAGGGGTCATATCAAAATTGTCATTATATTTTAGTTGATCTGCAATCTTATTCCTCACAAAAATGTCTACAAATTCAGCATGTATACAACTTTTCCAATCATTGTCCATATGCAGAGCAGATAAGCTAAGAAATTATCCTGATTTATTTGGTATGACCATGCATTAAACATTGTGGGCATACGAAACTATGATACAACCCCTTCAGATAAAATGCAGGGATATCATCAGTTGGTAATGACAACGCTACCAAGCTGATACAATCTACCTGTACACAGACAATATACACCGGGCAACTTAACACGTCAATATTTATCTGTAAAGTAGACATTAAATAGGAATAAGTCAACTTAATCAGGAAATCTTACATAACCGCCAACGACGATTACTTCCCGAGACTTTGGAACAAGATTGAAACAAGGGGAAATAACACCATAGCTGGTTAAGAATTTGGGATATTAAACCTGAATTAAACTAGTTCTTGATTTTTATGATAAAAAATATATCTCCCCACCTCTCATTTGCTTACTTCCCAAGCCCCCCCCCCCCCCCCCCCCCCCCCAACATCCCTGTCAAATTTCATGCCAATCTGATCTAAAAGTATCTTGCAAAACTACACTTGGTATTGCAGGAGAAACAAACTATGTAATGGATGTACAGACAAATAGGACAAAAACAATGATTACCTTGGGGGGGGGGGGGGGGGGGGTAATTTAAAAAAATATACAAAGGTGATGTTAAACATTCCAATATACTTGTATTATAAGGCTTATGGCAGTTATTGGGGCATCATGCAATAGTCCTCATTGGTTTAATATTGTCAAGAGAAATCCTATGAATCTTACATGGCTGTACATAACACACTGAAGAATTCTGAAATTATCATTTGACATACTTGTATCATTTTTGAAATTGAAAAGATATTCATCTAACGGAATTTTGGGATGGCACCTGCTTGTGAATGATTCATACTTGATCATAAATCTTGTCACAGGGCAAAATATTTGAAACGTCCATTCATAAGTATCAGATAATTAGATTCTCCAAACTTGTCCTTAATTACTTCTATGTGAATGCTAATTTGACCACTGAATGAAGTTTTTATTTTTAGTCATCCTGAACGCATTTTTGTGGTTACATTTTATTTCAGAATGGGAACCTTGCAAATTTTAAGAAACTATGAATATCTCAATGGTCCTCTATTATGATCTCAACTTCCTAATTTTAATTTTTTACGAATTATCAACTGTTTGAAACAGTTTCCTTGCCAAATAAATCAACTGCTTACACATTTTTGAGGTACAATACCAGACCTGCTTACTCCCAACAGTTACTGTTGCAGTTGTCTAAAGAATTCCTTACGGGCATTAGAATTTTTTAAACAAATGAAATACATCATGATGATGCGTAAAACATGTTTTTGTGTTAACAACAAGAGGCCTTTGAAGCATTTATATGATTTTTCAATAGATGAAACATTGTTTGAAACCTGCAATCAGGAAGTCTTTGAAATTAAAAGATTTTACATACAAATTAGACAAATGTAGATTATATTTTAAAATTACAGGCAAATCATGAGAGTAAACAATAAATCTGAAACAATCTGCAATACTGATACACATTTATTTCAATTATCAGCGTGAAATAATCTGTATGAATTACGAATGACATATTAAGAATTATGTGACTGTGTTGCTAATTTTTCTCTCTCTTGCGATTTTAATATGACACTTGTAACTTAAGATACATAAATTTTACAAATTTTGCCTAATTGCCAATCGTATACCCTGGTACCAGATAAGATAAGATAAGATAAGTTTATTCCAATTTTGGGCCCAGAGGGCATAACAGTAAGACTGTTTATAAAGAAGGAAATTCAAAAAAGAAAGAAAGTTTACAACGTTAACTACAGGTTACATAGACTGCAAACTGCATGTGGATGCAGCATGTTGGGGAAATGTGGATGCAGCATGTTGGGGAAACAAGTACATACATATATGAATTGCTAATCATGTATATATACAAGTAAATGGACAGTATCAGTATTATACCAATATATGAATAATAAACTATAATGATTTTTGCAGTTTTAAAGCATCACTTCTTTTTCTGAAAGTTTGCACTAAATATTCACTCAATTTGACAATTACTGGTTTGTCTTCATTAATCATCAACCAAGTAAATTTGTCCTTATTTGTTAGATAGATAAAATTTTTGTTGAGCTTGTATATACCATTAAAAAACATATTTACAAGTAGTTGTATGTGTGTCTACTAATTACTCATGATTGACCTGCAGCCATATATTCTAATAATACAAGATGTTATTGATAGCAACTCCAAGACTTACAACATCTATGGATTCTCCAAAACTCTCTTCCACTAATTTGGAGACCAGCTTCTTCACTTTCTGGGAAGTATCTGAGGCTGACTGGCAAGGGTTGCTGTCAAAACCTGAAATCCCAAAAATTAATTTAAATCTATCTCTTTCAACAAGTAACAACCTACTCTTTTGGGAACACAAATATGCAGATAATGCATGTTCTAAATAATGTTTACAAACAGTATCATCAAAATTAAGGGAAACTGTGTTGCCTCAAATCAACTTAACTAAAAATGATATGCTTAAATACACTTGGCAATATGTTCATTCAGTTCAATTGTAATTATACTTTACTTTACTTTTGGTGTGAGGATGCACATCAGTCATCCAGAAATAATGAATTCGAACTTTAATGCAGTGTGCAATATCAATCACTTTCTGACGTCTTGAAAATTTCTTTCAGTTGAACAACATTGCCTCTTGCTTGATTGACAGACAGCGCAAATTTGATCTTGAAACAAGTAGATTTTGAGAGTTTTGATTTAAATTTGGGTCTGTAAGAAATTCTTACATTCTTACAAAATAACACACTTCATCTTGAAGTGTATATGACAAGTATATGGTGTGTAATTTTCATTGTGTGATTAGCTGTTGACGAGATCAAATAGGTATCACACCATCAAGTGCTGTGTTAAAAGTCTCTCTCTAAAGGCACAGTTATCATAAGCACTTTACTACTGATAAACAGCCACCCATATAAAGGATTTGCTCTTGGGGACATTGTTAAAAGTCGAGGACAGTTAGAGTGGCTTGGGCCATAAATATCCGAAGTACCTGGCAAGAATGCTTTAATATCAAATAGAGTGGGAGTTCACATTTAGAAATCCTCCCCATAATATTTGTTTTAGGATCTACTCTAAATGAATGAGACTAGAAATCTGATACATTTCTTATACCTGTGTAACATCTATGTTGGTCAGTGGGACTTGAGAATTAAATTGTCAGATAATAAGAAAAATGAATGAAAATGTAGGACAGCAAAAAGCCAATTTATCTCTTAGAAAAATATTCCTTTTTATTCTAAATCCAACATTTATATCCAATTTCATACAGTTAATTCTTTTGGAAACAGGCCACTTGAATTGGTATTTCAAATTTTGAACTGGTATCATATGTTTGACATTAGTATTGTGAGCCCCTCTAGTCTAATACTGTTGTTCCTTTTAACAAATTAATCCTTGTTCAAACAGCTAATTTTTCCTTATACATTTTTAAAAGTCCATTAAATGATTTCCTTATGACAATAAAAGGAGAATGGTGTGATTTTTTTTATCATGACACACCCACATCAGTAAACAGGACATATGCATTTGCTGGTAACATAGTTTGTTAACCTACTTTCAACAGCCATTTCCAAACGCTGTGAAACACCAACCAGCAGTTCTCGTAATCGTGACTTGTACTTTTCCAAAACTTCTCCATCTACAAAAGAGATTTTTACAAATCATGCAATAATCTAAGAATGATCTAATAAATATATATGTTCATAAATTCAGTCAGAAATGCATCTTTAAAAGTAACTTCCTTTGGTTATTAAAACAAGAGGCCGATGGGCCACATCGCTCACCTTAGCCACCTTGGCTCTGTCATTGTAAAAGGTCAACACCAAAGTAATTGTAAAAGGTCAATACCAAAGTATAACAAGGTCTTGCCATATTAAAGAATCAATATACAGAACATGAAAGCCCTACCTTACATTGTTCAGGAGATATCAAATAGGTCAGGTTTTTCTTAACGGAGGTGAAACTCCAAGGTCAAAAGATCAAACACCATTGTGTCACAATGTCTTACCATAAAAAAATCTCTATAAAAATTATAAAAGCCCTACCTAAAATAGATCCTGATATACTTACTAGGTTATGTTTTCTTAAAAGAAGGTAAAACTCAAAATTCAAGGTCACAAGGTCAAAGGACATAATATCAAATGACAGTTCTTGCCATAAGAAATTCATATACAAGATATAAAAGATCTACCTTAGATAGTTCAGGAAATATTGTATAGGTAATTTTTTTTAATTAAAAGTAGGTAAAACGTCCAGTTCAAGATCACAATATCACACACCATTACATCAAATGAAAGGTCTTGTCATAAGGAATGTATGTACAAAGTATGAAAACCCAAGCTTAAATAGTTCAAGAGATATTTAAAAAAATATTTCCACTTATACTTAATACTTACAGGAGGTACTTCCATAACTAGACCCTCCATTGAGAACAGGTTGTTCTAGAGACTGATGTAAGTCATGAAGAAAAGAGCTAAACTTGGAGTTAAATTTCTTTTCCTCTGTTTCTTTGTAGTGTTCAAAAGCTTCTTTGTAGATGTCTGAAAACATATCATTATAGACAATCTAAAGATACTATTCTCCTCAAACTATTCATAATAAATGTATTATAAATCTCTTTTATAATCGATTTAGAATTTAAGTCATTTTCATAAACTTTAGGATATAAATTATTCCCTCATAAAGCAGAAAGCACATTGACTTGATCTGTTTCATTAATTGAGCAATCTAGTTAAGGGGCATAGTGTGTCTTACATACAGGACCTAATCTAATTTGACAGTCAGGTTATCATAACATGCACCCCCCTCCCCACCCCCACCCCCACCTTCCTCAACAAAAATATCCTACTGGCACTGTAAACAATGAGTCTCTTAATTCTGGTACTGTGGTTCCATTATTTTTCATGGAATTTCAACTTCCATTGTTCTCATGGTTGTGCCAAACCACAACAATCTCTTGCTAATCTCACCGCTACAACTCGAGTTTAATCCCCGAGATCGGCAGTGGTTGTATGTGAGAGGGTATGGAGGTTGGACATGTGGGTTTCCTCCGGGTACTACAGTTTCCTCCCACATAATGACCCCCTATAGAACCAACACCTGAGCATCAAAGGACCCCATTGGCAATAAGCTTTCATGGGTTAACCTTGGTATTTATGTATGTATAATATTTGTATGTGTTTATATACCAAATAAACATCTATTTCCTTTAGCTATATACAATGCTTGCTCATAAAGGTAGAGCAATTTTCCATGAAATTATGTAACAATAAAACAATGTTTTTTTTCCAATAAATTTTCATAAATACAAATCCCAAACTTTGATTCTCACAAAAAAAATGATGAAACCGCAGCATACCTTCTTTGCTTTTCTCTTTGGGAATATTGTCCACTTGCACTTCTGCAGTGCTGTTGTTGTAGTAGTTTTTTCGGTTGCTATGGTTCAGCGTCTCCACAGAGGATGCACGAGATAGTGTCGTCGTTGAAATGGGAGCTGGTCCTATAGACTCAATTTCTGAAAAATGAAATTCAGGATTTATGAAATAATAAAACAAAAGAACTTGCTTAATAAGTTAAAAGTGCCCTTTATGCAATTTGGACAAGTCCTCTCATGTAACCTTTTTTAGTGTTTAGAAAGTATTGGGTGTTGAAATTCGTCTTTTCAACAGTGCATTCCTGCATGACATGATATGGGTTCTGCACACACCTTTTGGATGATAAAATAATTTTGCCCCCCCCCCCCTAAAAGTTTTCAATTAAGCAGAAAGAAGTTCACAGAACCAATTTATTGTCAGTTAATTCATTCTACACAGAGTAAACGGAACAGACATGTGCTCTGTAGATTCTGAGAAATACAGAAAATGTTATATCGTTATATATATGCACTATGCATATTTCTACTAAAATTAATATTTTTTAAAGCCACAAATACAAAGACATATGTTGCATTGTCAGTTTGCCAAAGAGCACAATGAAATAGAAATACAAGTATGCTTAATTCACGTAGAGAATGTCTATTTTTCAGGAATAACATATTTTTAAAATCCGACCATTTGAATATATTAATTGACCTTCTGAGGGGAAAGGATAATCATAAGAATTGGTATAGGTAAGGAAATATTCTTTATTTTAGGGAAAGGTTGTCATGGTGCCATGAATACATGTACAGGGAACATTATAGGGAGTTGCTAAGTAATGCGTCCATTTGGTTACATTCTAACCAAATAAAACTTTGCCATAGTCAATGACCTGTGGTTTCCCATTCATAATATATCAACCACAGCATACATAAAAAAATCATATCAAGCTCAAATATAGTACAGTGTTAACACAATAAATTACTATCAGTCCTGTCAGAGTGACCTCCAATGTTTCTGTCATTACACACTTCCATCAATGAAGCACAAAGACATAGGAAGTAATATGTTTGTAGACTCGATTGCCCTTACTTGTCATTTTGCACACATGCTGACCCTGTGAATGTGACACATAGAACCTTCTACTTTAATTCCCATATTTGTTGATTGCAAATTAACTCAGCTATCCTTATACACCAATCTTGTACATAATATACTTTCTATTTAACAAAGAATTAACAGGCAATATCTGTCTCTGCTAAAGACTGAACTCGGGACATTTAGCACGTCCTACCGGTCAAGCTAAAGGTTCATCCCCCACTAGACTGGGCTAGTAGGAAGGCCATGTCTCTAACACTACCACACATCCCCACTAGTAGGAAGGCCATGTCTCTAACACTACCACACATCCCCACTAGTAGGAAGGTCATGTCTCTAACACTACCACACATCCCCACTAGACTGGGCTAGTAGGAAGGTCATGTCTCTAACACTACCACACATCCCCACTAGACTGGACTAGTATATAGGAAGGCCATGTCTCTAACACTACCACACATCCCCACTAGACTGGACTAGTAGGAAGGCCATGTCTCTAACACTACCATACATCCCCACTAGACTGGACTAGTAGGAAGGCCATGTCTCTAACACTACCACACATCCCCACTAGACTGGGCTAGTAGGAAGGCCATGTCTCTAACACTACCACACATCCCCACTAGACTGGGCTAGTAGGAAGGCCATGTCTCTAACACTACCACACATTCCCACTAGACTGGGCTAGTAGGAAGGCCATGTCTCTAACACTACCACACATCCCCACTAGTAGGAAGGCCATGTCTCTAACACTACCACACATCCCCACTAGTAGGAAGGCCATGTCTCTAACACTACCACACATCCCCACTAGACTGGGCTAGTAAGAAGGCCATGTCTCTAACACTACCACACATTCCCACTAGACTGGACTAGTAGGAAGGCCATTTCTCTAACACTACCACACATTCCCACTAGACTGGACTAGTAGGAAGGCCATGTCTCTAACACTACCACACATCCCCACTAGTAGGAAGGCCATGTCTCTAACACTACCACACATCCCCACTAGTAGGAAGGCCATGTCTCTAACACTACCACACATCCCCACTAGACTGGACTAGTAGGAAGGTCATGTCTCTAACACTACCACACATTCCCACTAGACTGGGCTAGTAGGAAGGCCATGTCTCTAACATTACCACACATCCCCACTAGACTGGACTAGTAGGAAGGTCATGTCTCTAACACTACCACACATCCCCACTAGTAGGAAGGCCATGTCTCTAATACTACCACACATCCCCACTAGACTGGACTAGTAGGAAGGCCATATCTCTAACACTACCATACATCCCCACTAGACTGGACTAGTAGGAAGGCCATGTCTCTAACACTACCACACATCCCCACTAGACTGGGCTAGTAGGAAGGCCATGTCTCTAACACTACCACACATCCCCACTAGACTGGACTAGTAGGAAGGTCATGTCTCTAACACTACCACACATCCCCACTAGACTGGACTAGTAGGAAGTCCATGTCTCTAACACTACCACACATCCCCACTAGACTGGGCTAGTAGGAAGTCCATGTCTCTAACACTACCACACATCCCCACTAGACTGGGCTAGTAGGAAGGCCATGTCTCTAACACTACCACACATCCCCACCAGACTGGGCTAGTAAGAAGGCTATGTCTCTAACACTACCACACATCCCCACTAGACTGGGCTAATAGGACGGCCATGTCTCTAACACTACCACACATCCCCACTAGACTGGGCTAGTAGGAAGGCCATGTCTCTAACACTACCACACATCCCCACTAGACTGGGCTAGTAGGAAGGCCATGTCTCTAACACTACCATACATCTGTCTTGGATACAATAACTGTAACAACATTTTTACTGTAACTAATCACAATTTCCAAGAAATTGACAAACCTGATATTTTGACCTTTTTGTTCTTATTGATATGCACACGGCAGTACCTATGTCCTCTGTAATGATTTGGGCTACGTTTGCCACTGAACCTTCCCCTAGTGTTCTTTTTCCTGTATACTTTAGATCTGCTGTTTTGCGACACATCAGCACTAAAGTAAAATGTTTTATGAGCCCTTCCCTTACTGTTCTTTTCATCTGTCTTGCCAATTTAGTCAGAGAAAATTAGCCATTTGGAAAAAAACACCTCAATCCAACCAAATAAAAATCCAGGGCATGTCATCTTGCAAATTCTTCACATTTGGAGAAAAAGTCAGAACAGTAAAATTTCACAAATAGGGGAAATTCTCTTAGACACAATTAAAGTCCTTTACCTGATCACTTTTTCTTATGCAACAGGTTGGTCAAATTCCTAAATACCATTCAGTATTGTACATCAATTATGTCATTGAGTGTTTCTCAGTAATTTAAGATTATCCCAATTCATTCTGAGTTGTGTTAGGGTCTGTATGGGATATCTAAATGAAGAACATCCCTCCTTTCTATTAACTTATCACTTATATAAAGTTGAAATATTTGTCCATCCTCTCTCTCTTTCAACAGACATTGATAGACTCTCCCCCACCCCCCCCCCACCCCCCCCCTCTCTCTCCATATTAACTTGTAACCTTTGCAGACACTGCTGAAGTTTCTTTCAATATTTCATTTTAACAGCAAATGCGGCAAGCTCCAATATTTAGATTGAGAAAATTCAAGCTACAAATAGATATCAAAAGAATTTTTGACATCGAAAATAAAACTCCCTACTAAGGAACCGTAAACTTGACATCAAGTGATCATGAACAGCTTGATCAATTCTAGGCTTTTGAATAGATCTTAATGTATCTTTATCAAACAAAAACAGGAGTACCGCAAACGGTATCCATCATACATTGGTGACAAAATTTCAGTGCAATATCTGTATCCATTACAAGAAAAGTCCAGGAAACTATTTCACCTCCTTTTAGCCCTAAAGTCATGGTGCACCAATTAAGTTGAAATGCAAACTAAAACTATGTTTCTCCAAGAGGAAGATTGTGACATTTCAAGCAAATGCCTGTATCCATAACGAAAAATCTCTGGAAAACTGTTTGACATACTTTTAGCCCTAAAGTAGGTCATGGTTCACCAATCCAGCTGAAATGGAAACTGAAGTTGTATTCCTCCGAGAGGAAACTAGGGACTAAATTTCATGGCAATATCTGTATTCGTAATGAAAAGAAGTCCGAAAACTGTTTGACACATTTAGTCCTGCAATAATGTGTCCCTCTCCAATTTTTTCTCTCTCTTATTTTTGGGGGGGGGGGGGGGGGGGGGGGGGGGGGGGGGGGGGGAGAGACGTCAGAATAAAAAAATCGGAGAGGGCTACATTATTGCAGCTAGTCATGGTGCACCAATCCATCTGAAATGGAAATGCACTCTTACGCTTCTTGAGGGAGAAATTGTGACCAAACTTCAATGCTATACATACATCTATTAGAGAAAAAGTCTGGAAACATGACCTGGGACAGACAGATGGATGCACAGACAGCACCATAACATAATTTGTTCTGTCTGATGACGCGCATATAAAAACGGTAAAAAAGAGGGGGAGGGGTCTAACATGTCCATTGGATCCATGAAAAAGAATTTCATGGGTGAAACTCACTCCCCTGAGAAAAATTTCTGGATCTGTGCATGGATCATTCTCACAACATCAAGGGTTTCAAGTCTACTAGTGGTTGTTTCAAGGATGTGCATGCATTTGTAGCTGCACTCACCCCAATAGTGTCATTTCCTTTATACTGGTGCAAATAGTTTAAAATTGATGAATGGAAGAACTTCAAAATAAACATTTTCCATTCCTTCACACCAAAATATCATTATTCTTAAAAGCATTCCTTTTCAAAGTAAGCATTAATGGGCTGGTAGCTTTCGAATTAATCCAGGCTCTTTGAAGTTCCTTATCTGGAGGAGCTAGGTGTTTAGAACACTGATTTCTGTACCTATGTGTGTCAATTTAGAGCCCTGTTATGTCAAAAAGTATTTAGTTTTTATCGTAGATTTACTGATTACCACATATCTGACAACTTTTTAATGCTTCTCTGATAAATTGGAACATTTGATCTATATCCAGAAAGTTTGGTATCTCTGGGTACCTAATATTCATTCTGTCACTAAATTGAAATTAGATTTCTAATATTGATAAGTTTTTCTTTTTGTGTATAGAGCTAATGATAATAAGCTATGAACAGACTCACCATTATCATAATACCCCCCCCCCCCCCTCAAAACATTCATTTCATTTACTAGTAATAAATGAAAATAATTTACATCATGCTGTGCAATTAAATTGTCTTCATAAAGATTATACAACATAACTGAAACAATCAGCCATTCCTTAATTCATTACGTAGCTTTAATGAGTAACCCTACACAACACCACCCAACAGTGAAACATTGAAGTGGGAGTGGTCCCACAGCGAATACAGATGTCATTGTCTGACAGCTGAGAAATACAAATAACACCCCAAAACAACAAGACAAGAAGATTTAAAGATACATTCCCTCATCAGGTGTATAAGTAGTGAAATCTTAGCCAGGTGAATTAGGTTAGGCCCCGTCTTGTGACAGGCCACACAGCGTAAATGTCTCTCATATAAATTTCTTTTTTTTGTAATAATGACAGATGAAATTAACTAGGGACAAGGTCATTCAATGGTTTTCCTCTACCCTGAAAAAATGCTCTAGGACTTCTCTAACGTGATTAATTCACAGACTCCAAAACCAATAAATCGGCACAATCTATAAATAATTAAAGGTACGTTCAGGTACAATGTATTTGAATGCATTGAGACTTGAACTACAACTGCATCTTGAAAACCATCTTAGTGCAGTCTTTTAAATCCAACTATGCATTCAAGAGATGTCCATGATTCTATGTGGAACACAACTTATGATTTGAATGGCCTATCAATGCATGATGCTTGTCAGAACTCTTCCCTTCCTTGATATGAATTTAGTCCATTTTCTGGGTGAATTATGACCCCCAGCCAACAGGTAATGAGATGAGTAATTAACATCATTAATTAAGATAATAAAATCATTACCTGCATGTCAGTCTACATAGCCATGAGCAATAAACACCACACTATTCCATGTCGTTATTTCTTTTGTATAGACAATTAAGACTTTTACATTTTGGATGGGTGGAGAAAGTCTCTAGTCAAATATATTTCTCATCTCTTAAATAAATTTTGGAGAGGAAAAATGAAAAAATATCAGAGGTAAATTCTTCAATACTACTTTTGTTCATGACTGAAGATTCTTTCTGGCACAGGCAAAAATGATTCCTTTGTGTGTTCAACGAGTGCTTGATTAAAAAAGTAAATATTAAATACACTACTCAGACGAAAAATATTTCAATAGGGAAAATTAAAATTCAACCTCTTCTTTTGTCCTTGTATAAAAACTATATTAACTGTAAAATGTACTCGTGAAAATATCTCAAAAATTCTGAAGTTTACAGATTTAGTGTTTAGCTGGTGATGTCACACATGAGCTGAAAATCATGTCACACTTGCAATACTTCTTGGCTCATAAGGTAAGAGATCTAATTATAAATGCACATACATATATTCCCCTCTATTGCAGTTATTATCTTCAAACATTTCTGAAAATCAATAAAAATATAAAGATATGGAAAAATCGATTTTGTTACCATACAATCATAGCACTATTGGTATCGGTTGATCACACCTGAGATCCCGGACCATAAAACTTAGATGAGTCGACTTTTTAATCATAGTCTCACTTTCCCCTGTATGTTCCTAAATTGAGCTTGTCTAAGCTATAACTCCCCTGCAAAGTTTCTAATTACAAGTTCACAGAAACAAATAAATTCACCTTTATTGAATCTTTATAAAATGAGTGATTTTTTACACACTTGATATATCAGTTCTTCCACAAATGAAATGATTTATATTCTCATGTTCAAAAATTCAATATTCATTGCTCATTTAACATAATTGCAAGTCTACATGGTTTTAAAAACTGTTCCTGCAAAACAATTCTTGGTTGGGAAAAGTACATCATCGGAGCCCACGGGTTTTCTCTCCGTTAAACTGCATCCAACAATTTAGCAAAGAGAAAACCCGTGGGTTCTGACGATGGGAAAAGTATTAAAATGAGTAACCTTTTACTTTAACACATGATCTGGCAAAACACAAAATTACTTAAAAGTGATTGATTTGAACATATTTTATTGTAAAAATGCATATTGGACAAACAGTTTGAATGTGTTCAAGAAATGTTTTACAGGGGAGATCACTCTAGACTAAAATAATCTTATATGGGAGGTAACTCTATATGATACAGTTTTACATCTATCTTTCTCTGGATATACAAAACTTGTCAATGACCTTAAGCATCCAAAACCTCTTTGTGTCATTATATAGATCACAAATAATTAAACCAACAGTGTACCAAGGGTTAAAATCCTTCCCAGAAGTTCAACGTAAGATTGCTCACTGACTACCAGCTGCTAATTGATTAAATCTCATCGCACACGATGCATACATCCATATATGTTCAGACAGAGGAAAAGATGTCTAGTATCATATCAGTGGATTTTTTTCTGCATCTGTTGTAAATTAATTTTTTGCAGTAACAGTATTTGCAGGTTCAATTGGCAAAGAATGTCTATATATGGACAATAAAAACATTACTTTTTGAGATACACTTGCAAAACTATTTATGAAAGAAGTATAGTTTATGTCTGAAGGTTAAAAGTATAATTGACAACTTTTAACTCTTAACTCAGACATTTTCTCCTTAATAATTAGATGAATCTGGTTTGCTTATTATATTAGTTCCTCAGAGTAGAAAAGTAATGCCCTTTCTCACTAGGTAAAAAATTATCAAAAGTAATCCTATGTGTAATTACAAAAGTGAACGCAGAGAACAGTCTTTCTATCAATAACTCTGCAATCAATATCCCAACCTCCAGCAACTTATAGCTTTTTATAAGACCTGTTCTGTTTGGACCCATTTTTGAAAATGACCAAGAAAAAAATCAAACATATGTCACATGAAGATTAAATGAAGTCTCAATTCTCACTATTTCTAGCTGTTATAATACAATGTTTGAGAAATACAAAACGGTGTGACAACTGATATCGTAATTGGATTTAAAAGAGGAGGGGTCACAATCAGGCACAAACTTGTTCATTTTACCCCTCAACATGACGATGAACATTCATGAGCTATTTCAAATAACAAAGCTTTTCAGTTGGTAAGAATGATGTTATCTGCCACTTGATACAGTTTTATGAGTGTGCAGAAATATTATATGCTGAACAATTAGCGTGATTACAAAGGAGTCCATTTTGCAAGTTTCTGCATCTTAAATTTGCCAAAATCTGCAACTTCATATGATTGACCTATTTAAAACCCTTATTTCAAAAAATGTGTCACTCAACCCTTGTTTACCAAAATAAATCGAACAAATTAAGCAGTTGTCAAGCATATCATGAAGTACCCAAAGATTTTGACCTACAAAAAACTCAATTCAGTAACCTACTGTAGGCGAACAGCTTAAGAGCAATGAAGACCAAAGTTTATTCAAATCCAATAATTCACTTCTATCAAACTTGGAACATCCTTGACGCTTTATTCTGTGAGTGTACCTATTTACTCTACACCATGTTAAGGAATGTACGCAATGTCTTTGCCTTTTGCAGTTTAAAAGGAAACTCAATATGTTGTAGTATTCAGAAGCATACATTTTTCAAGAGAGCCAAAGGTTTATGGCTATTGAAATTTGCTGTCTTTGGATGATAAACCCAAGATGAACTCTTGAACTGTCATATAAAAGACACAAGGAACAGAGTCATTACACTTCAGTTAGTCTCAAAGATTCCAAACATTTGAGAGATTTGAATCAGAATAAAGAGTACGGAACCAAAACACCTCAACGTTCAAAACTATCACCACCGTCTAATGAAGTTATGTTATCTAGGTAGAGTTAACAATCAGCGCTTGTCTAATACGATCAAAATCTATCCATTGGGATGCATCCAAAAAATTTCAAGAACCCAATTTATTTCCTATTCAAAAAATCCACAAATAGGGATCATGAAATTTTAATAAGAAAATGTTATTCTTTGAAACTATAGGTCAACAAATACGTGATTTTAAGTAAATACATTATACTTTACAATAGTTGAAACCAGAATTCATGGAATTCATGCACAGAAAGAACCAAGAATAGAATTGTTAACGATGATATTTAGGCTACAGTGGTGTTTTTAAATTTTATTTTTATGTAAACAGGTGAAAGAAATTTGAATATATCTTTCCTTCCAAACACCACAGAACAAAGTGATCCATACCTTAATGACCTCATTTCATATGATTATTATATCAAGTTTTTGGTAGCTGCAAACACCTTGAATTTTTTCTACACAAAGATACTACATTTTTATGGTGTTTTGATGTGAACCTTACCTTTAATGAGGAATAAAACCTTTCACTGATTTACATTTTTGTACAGGAGTGCCTTTGATAATGATAATTTCTTTGATGAAGAGAATTTCCATCTATGTACTGTGGAGAATTTGATACTTTGTTTTTAGTGGAATATTTAACAGAGAAAAAATAATTATTATAAATATTACTGTCTTCTGTTTATGAGAAGTGTGATTTGTTTACAGCGTTTATTGCTGGCTTCTGCCCCGCTTGTCCTACTGCTCTGACCAGGCCTGAACTTTATTAACTACATTGTACCAGAATTCACTTTAACAAATCCTGTGCGAACTTGATCATGTCACTGCACCATCTTGATATAAATCTGATCATGACTTGCCCACTGAAAAATCTGTAAATTTGTCACTTCTGTCATATGAAAACACACATCATGAAACTTGTTCATGGTAGTGTAGAAAATTAAATACAACTGTGCCTGGATCAACAAGTATCAGCTAAACTCTACGTTGTCCTGAAGAAAATGTATAACCATTTATGAAACAAATCTTGTTTTTTCTAACATTCTATGACAAAAAACTTGCAATTATCATGTCTATATGTCAATATAATTCTCTTTCATAGTTGGTGCAATATGTTCTACCAATTGACATTACACAATTAAAATTTTTCATGAAGAAAATTCGTAATCAGAGTGTAATGCCCTACCAGTGACGTAAATTACTACAATTTCAATCTTTCAAGAAGAAAATTACTGCCTGTCAAAGTTCAAAACAATCTGATATAAAACAAGGTCAATTTAATGATCCATGTATTTTATTAAGATTGAAGAGATGTCAAATTAAAACAGATTTAAAGGCAAATGGAATTTTGTTTATGTTATTGTATTTTACACATAGCTAACCTATCTGAATCAAAATACTTAAAGCCACCTGCCAATTTATTTTTTTTTTTTAAGGAAAACATCTGTATGCAAAGCAATATATAACTAACAGATGAAGATGACAATTACCTTGCAATGAAACACTTTTAAGAAAGAAGACTAGAACAGGTGGTTAAGTTGTCTTTGATGTGTCTCAATTAAATAGCTTTTGCAGACCTTATTGAATAAGTTTCCTCATTGTTAGTCACGAGGTGAATAATTAATGCTACTTTACAGCCTATTTTGGTACCACGGTCTAAACCATTCATCTTCCAGAAAATATGCATTGATTTATTTGCACCTTTGATTAAAAAGAGTGATTGATTACTGTATATGGTCAACTCTCGATCTGTACCATTGAATTAATCCTTTGAGCATCATCATGCATCAACATATTCTGTGTCTTTTTATTTTCACATGGACTGTACACTTAATTACTCATTTATACTACTTTGGTAAGAAAGAATTCAGCGAGTAACCATCAACTTATGCAAGCTAGACCTTTAGGCCATTGCCATATCGACCCAACTGCACAAGAGAGTTTCCCTAAATTATGGACTACGAAAAAAAATCTGTCCTCTGATCACCAGGGGAGACCTTCAAGGTGAGCCGAACAATGGCTGCTCCTAGGGTATTATAACAACCATTTCCTAAAACTAACCATTTCATGTCTCGAGTTGACAATCATCATGTGACAGTCATTATAGACATTATACCACATCCCTTTATTCATTTATCATTGGTTGAAGGCAAAAGCACATTCCTTTTGGAGTTTCTTTTTCTTTTAAAGAGTAACATCTCCACATGAGTGAAAATTCTTGAGAGGAATGTTAAACAATATATAATCAATCAATCTTTAAAAATGTGCACTGTCTATACCAGCTGGTTTTCAGTCTTCATGTAAATGTAGGATTGGAATGATTTTGAAAATGATCAAGACAGATATTGGATACTCCTGGTTGTCTATAATTTATGATAGGTCCATGAAGACCATAAAGATTTATACACGATTACATAATACTTATATCTAAGGAACAACACATTGAAGGCAAAAACTGGTCCATAAAACCCTGGTGGAGGTGCAGTTTTTGTACTCCGTATCACCAGTCAACTACTATCAATTCGTCTTGGGGTAACTCTAGTCTGAGACTTTGCAAAAATCAGTTTGATATTGTCACATGTACATTCGATGTAAACTGAAATATGAAGATAAAGATGGACTATGAAATGAGCTACTCCTGAGAACTGGCGTAGCCATCTGTTTCAATATTGCATTGTTTGTCATATCAAAAATCAATACCTGACTCACACTAGAAATGGGGAACAATAACAGAGGAAAATCAAATCCAGTACAGAGTCAATTTGTAAGCAAACTGGCCCTACAAATTGTATCCAGGCTTCACAATTATATAGCAAAAATTCTATTTGGAGAAAAACTTAACTGAGACCCTAGTATTGGAAATTATTAAACCATAAAAGGTGTGTTATTGAAAAAAATTGACCTAAATCAATATTGCATTGTGTTGATATGAATTTCAATGACTGAATATAACCACTCAGAGGAAATTTGTATCAAAACCTGACTTAAATGAACTTTTCATGAATGTCAATTTGTAATTGAAAACATAAATATAATGCTAAATGCAAATTATAATGGCTAGTCATTTTTTAAAAAAAAATAGCAGGTATCAACTCTCTCTGACAATTGTGAAGGTGATATCATGCAGAAAATACTCCCAAAAGAATATCTCAATTTTCTTCAAGTTGGAATCATAATAGATTTTTTTCTCTCTCTTGTCAGTTTATTGCTCAATCCATTCAGTATACTTGTCCCCTCTATTATAATCATACACAATGACAGTTTCACATCTGAAAAGCAATTGGAACAGATTTACAATTGTGGAAATTCAATGACATTCTCCCCCTTACAATGCAGATTTATCTTCTCAGAACCCCTTCAACCATGAATGAAATTTCTCCAAGAATTAATACAGATGATGTGACAATTTCTTAATGGAAATCTTAGCATTTAACCAAGCAAGGAGATTGAAATTAGCTTGAATCACAGTAAAAGAAAGTACTGCTGTTTCGAATCTTCAGATTTGGATTTTAGAGTAATGACTGAAATCTTGAAATTTCCCACAAATGAGTTTCCTTTTCTAACATACATGAACCTGTACTACAGTCAATTAATGATTCCACTCATGGATTTCACACTTCTGTCATGCCTGAATCCTAGTAATGTAAATTTTCTGAAATGAAATTTGATCTTACCATTGTCCAGTCCAATGAACCAGGAGGCATATCCCTGGCCCTCCCGCTTCCCTCGAATCATGACAAAATCACAGGTAGTCCTCCGATATTAAGCTCAATTCAACATGAATTTAAAATATTATCCCATTCTGTTAGGATTAATTTATATGAAAACATTGATTTGTACTGGGATAACACAGAACATACACCACTGATCACTTCACACTAAGTCTCATATAAAGAAAATAATTTCCAAATAAATAAAAAAAATTGTATTCGTTATTTCTTCCTTTAGAAAAAAGGTTTAGATTCCCAAAGTTCAAAAATCCAATAAATCCATTCAAAAAGAGAGGAAAAAATGTTCTGAAATTTTCACACAGGTGGAATGAAAATGCTTAGCATCCTAAGTAGACAGCGAGTGACAGATGTGCATAACTTTCTCCATATCCCACAAATTCTTCATTCTTCTGACATTATTCAACCACTGTCTAGCAATGACAAAGTGTAAACTTTCCGTTCAACTAATTATCCTCCACGTAATCTCTCCTCCACGCTTTTGTTTCAGTTGTATTCACCTATGTTATCTTTACACTACTAGTTATATTAATATCTCTCTAGTCATGATTCAATGGCAGCAGATTTACCTGGATGACATCACATGGGGGTTAAAGGTCACAGGTATTTTACACACTCCTATGGCCAATACAAATTGAATACCAAAGAAAATGACTGTAGGGTGGTGTAGATTTGCTGTGATTATGTAAAACTATAAAATTATATCTAACAACAACACCTGAGATTACTAATAAGATCAGACAGGAATGTAAATCTTGACAGCTTTGCAATATTTTAAAATGAGTACAAACCCTTTTTATTTGAATCTTGCTTTATCTACTTTTTTATTCATTATTAATCTGTTCATTCTTTTTTTTTTTTTTAATTCATTTAATTACATTATATTTTTTGTATCAGAAAATTGCATTGTCTAGGGAGGGATTTTTAATCAATGTTATCTTATCTAATATGTTGTTTTAAATCATACTATGCACAAGTTGAAATTGCATATTCCTGTATAGATTTTATTTTACATGTATATGCACTTATTTGTTTTGTTCATCTACAAATAGCCTTTTTAGTACTTTACACGATATATATGTATCAAAGAACATATGTCATTTGCAAAGTGTGCACATCTGTAGAGAATGAGTTATCTCTCTTTAACACTTCTCTTGTATTTACAGTAGGAGTTGTCTTTACATAGATAGAGAATTCTCTCTCAATAGCATTACATGAGATAGAGCTACTACGAGAGAGATTAGGTCTATACATTTAATTCAAAATGCAGGTTCACACCATCAAGACATTTCATATCAAAGTCACATTTATTAAGCGCAACTTTTGCTTTATTGTCCAACCCATTGCAAGGGTTATACTAGCTTATATAATATAGAAACATACAAATATGTGATTATGTGTATTTAGCACATCCAAAGAAATGTTATGGACACCATATAAAGCAGAGACCCAGAGGCCACATCACTCACCTGTGAACACATGGGTCATGATGTGAACAAATATAAACCTACATACACTTAATCAAGATTTTACCACTTAATACAGTACTGATAGTGGTTAGGGCACTTGCATCACAACTGGGAGGTCTGTATCCAATTCTCAATTTTAGCACCACGTCAAACCCAAGGTGTTTAACATAGCCTGTTCCTTCGCCAAGTGGCCAGTATTAGAACGAAGTAGAAGCCAATATCTTTCAGATTTTAAAATCAAATGGAGGTTCGATCCATGTCACAGTGGGAATTGGAAGGATAAAGAACCTTCACTGCCACAGCCATAAGCACCATGCATAGGTTAGAATGTGTGGCATTTAACCTAAAGCTTTTGACATGTGTGAAAAATTCTCCAATGGGACTAAAACAACACACTAACAAACATCAGGATTCTAGCATATCAATTACACATATTATATCCTTCAATGTAGTTCTTGAGAAAAGGTTTTTAAAAATTTTCCTATTAATATTCTTATGTAAAATCATAAAACCCTAATGTGACCCTACCTTGAATTTAAGGATCATAAACTGAACATTGAAATTTCCATGGAGAGGTTGTGGCTTTTCTGGACCAGCAATTCTTGTTAAGATCTTTCAAACATTCCTCTAATTATTTACTAATTCCTTCAGATGGGGGTGTGATCTGTCATGTTGATAAACTTGAATCCACTTAATTCAAGGCTGCTTTGTGCAAAGTTTAGTTGAAATTGGTGTAGTGGTTTTTGAGACGTTGAAATATCAAAATGAAGGTCAATATTTCACAGATCAATAAATTCTAATGAGAAAAGCTCACATGAGCTTTCAGCTCAGGTGAGCTAAAAATGCATTTCAAGATATCAGTGAAAGGTGAAGATAACGAACAGTGATCAATCTCATAACTCCTACAAGCAATACAAAATAGATAGTTGGGCAATCACGGACTCCTGGACACACCAGAGGTGGGATCAGGTGCCTAGGAGGAGTAAGCATCCCCTGTCGGTCTAATACTTGCTACATTGATGACAGGTGAAGAAATGCTTACTGACTTCTATGCCAAATGGTCATAGGTCAAGGTTATCGGAACTAATCACAAGGATACCACATTAGGATTACTTTTATGGTATCAGTCTCATACTTGCTACCAAGATGCTATAGTTGACAGGGAGAGGAAGATGCTTATGATTTCTAGGTCAAAGGTCATAAGTCCAAAGCCACAGCCAGGCTGTGACAATGTTGTAGATACCATAAAGAAAATCCATTCCAGTTCTTCTTTCATACCTGCTACAAAGTCAGCAATTAAAAAAAAAATGCCTATTGATCCCTGAATAGACAAGAGGCCCAGGGGCCTTATAGGTCACCTGAGTATCATGTAACAACCTTCCAATGTTTGAATTAGGTTTGTGTTTAAATATAAGAATTTTACTTTTGGATGGAAGAAACATTGAATAGCTATGTGGTCAGCCCCGCCTTTGCACCAGAACCCCTGACCCAGGGGCCATAAATTTCAGTTTTGAAAGAAGCATCCTTGATCATCATTATCATACTATTAGTTTGTCTACTTAATACCCAGCAGCAGAGGAGAAGATTTTCAAAGAAATAAAATGCATTTTCACTATATGATCAATAGGGCCCCACCCTAATACCAGAACCCCTGACCCAGGGGCCATGAATTTCACAATTTTGAAAGAGGCATCCTTGCTCATCATAACCATGCTATTGGTTTGTCTACTTAATACCCAAGGACAGAGAAGAAGATTTTCAAAGAAATAATGCATTTTCACTATATGACTTATAGAGCCCCACCCTAGCACCAGAACCCCTGATCCAGGGGCCATGAATTTCACAAATTTTAACAAGAGGTACTGTGAGCTATGCTCACTAAGAATACCCCCCGCTTACCCCAATCTCCCAAAGGGTGTTGGTAATAGGTATAAACTACCTCTTTTCTGAGTGTTGCTACTTTGATGTCCAGTGCGCATGACCTTTGACCTTTTGACCCCAAAATCGATAGGGATCATCTTCATCCCATTAGTAGTCCATATATATGATATGGTGACTGTAGGTGGAAAGGATAACGCTTTAGAGCCCGGAAACCATATTGCTACTTCAATGTCCAGTGTGCTTGACCTTTGACCTTTTGACCCCAAAATCGATAGGGAACATCTTCATCCCATGGGTAGTCCATATATATGATATGGTGACGGTAGGTGGAAAGGATAATGCTTTAGAGCCCGGAAACCATTGCGTCTACAGACGGACGGACGGACGGACAGACGGACAACTCGATTCCAGTATACCTCCCCCACAACTTGTTGCGGGGGGTATAAAGAGGCATCCTTGCTCATCATTACCATGCTATTAGTTTGTCTACTTAATACCCAGAGACAGAGAAGATTTTCAAAAAATTTCTACATTTTCACTATATGTCCAATAGAGCCCCACCCTAACACAAGAACCCCTGCCCCAGGGGCCATGAATTTCACAATTTTGGTAGAGGGCTCATTGCTCATTATAATTATGCCCACAGTTTCGCTTCTTGATGTCCAGGAGTAAAGAAGAAGATTTTTTAAAATTACACTCATTTTGATGGTTTTTGCCCCACCCCTCAGGCCCCAGGGGGGCAGGGACCACGAATTTCACAATTTTTGTTCCCCTTCACCCACAGATGCTATATGCCAAAATTGGTTGAAATTGGTTCAGGGGTTTCAGAGAAGAAGCTGAAAATGTTCAAATGTTAACACACGACGCACGACGACGGACAAAAACAGATAGCAATAGGTCACCTGAATGAATTCAGGTGACCTAAAAAGTCATAAATTAAGGTAAACATATATTGTCAGAAGTGAGTGTAACAATATGATGGACAGCATGATAAGTACATGTCTGGTTTTCAAATTCTCTAAATTTTAGGCTGTTAATTGCAGGCTCCATTCCAAATGAGAAATTAATGTACAAGGAGGTGTGCTTTCTCCAATTCTTTTTTCAACCACCATTTCATGTACAATTCTCTTTTAAAATTTAATTCATGGCTGTAAAACTTAATTTTCACAAAGAATCACATACTTTTCCCAACTTTCAGGACTACAGTCTCTAAAACTGGTTAATTAAGAACCCAGAGCATGATAATGAGACATGTAGGTTCCAACAAAAAATAGCTACACTTTATTTTTGATAAGCTTCCTAGAACAATTTTTACAATGATCATTCATCCAGAGAATATAAGTTAGATTATATTTTTGAATTTGTACACCAACATACAATGCCATTTTTATGTATTTATGTATATATATTGTAACTGATGTGATAAGACATATGTCTTATGCAATAAAGAGAGTATATACAGTATGATATCAAGAAAACTGTAGCTTCCTTATTTTTCACGAGACTCTGTCAAATCACAAGAACGTGCATTAACGTCAGTGGACTGTTGATCAACAGTTTTTACACATATTTCAACAATAAAGAAATAATATAATGACAAACTTTATATTGCTAGTGCTTCTAGCTAAATCATGTGATAATAAACTCCTTACATATATTTAGGAATCTTCATTAGCTAACGTTTCAATCTTTAGATGAACCAGTCGTACAATAGTTACTGTTGATAATTACAAGGCCTTTTCCAAAAACCTTTAACCTGATCACTCATGAAGAAAATTTAAGTTAGATGTATAATCCAAATCATGAATGGCAGTACGGATTCCAACATGCCATCATTTATACAAGTTTAAATCATATAAAAGTAGACTGCACGTACTAGGAAAAGACCCCGCTTTTACTTTTCATTCATCCTTAAAATGGCGGTCATATGCAGCATCCAAATCATTTAAAGACCCAATTTTAAGTTACGTCTCCAAAGTTCACCTGTATTGTGATGAATGGTAAGCCACCTGTCAATCAAACTTTTAACAATAGATCTCAGGGGCATTGACATCTACAGAGACCTAGGTCTGCAGCTACCTAACCATCCCCGGATCTTCAAGAAGACCCGTTCCCGTTTCCAGGGGATCCGAGGGTCGACTATCATCGTCGCCTCGCCGCAACAAACCCAGTGTAGCAGGGCCCCTACTGGGCAGTCTGCACTATAAATCTACACCATCATCATCATATGCAGCTACCAGAGAAAGGTGTTTTGATAACGATAACAGCCGATAAATACGGGCATTCTTTAGATCTTGAGGAAGCCCAGTATACTAAAATTTTGATAGCATAGACCTGTTGACAACTGCTATTTTCTCGTAATTCAATTTTTAAAAAAAAAGTTCCCTAAACAATGCAACTTATTGCATGTTTTTCTTGTCTATATACATGTATCATAAATTCCACAATTATAGGAAATCAAACAACAATATGCACATCAATTTCTAAAACATAGCTTTATATTCATATTTATAAAAAGAAGTTATTCATTCAGCCAATAAATGAGAGCAAGGGAGAGACAAAGAGAGGGGGTGTAGACTGTGTGTCAACTACTGTTAGGGATACCACCATTATACACACACTATTACCACAGAAACTCTACAGGCAACCCTGAAACATTTCCTGTGTATATCAAAAGTATTCACAGTGGTGTGATCTCTTGGCCATGTAATAACTATAGATAAGCTCTGCCCTCATCCAGTCATTCATGACGAAAGCCTAAGGTGTGTTTTGGGGTCTTGAAGTGATAGTGTGAATGAAAAAGTGAAGACAACGAACAGCGACCAATCCCACAATTTCTATAAGGAATACAAAATTAAGAGTTGGGCACACACAGACCCCTGGACATACCAAAGGTACGAATAAGTGCCTAAGAGGAGTAAGCACCCCCTATCGACCAGTCACATCCGCTATGAGCCCTACATCTTATTCAGGTATACGGAGTAATTCGTAGTAAAAATCAGTGTGTAAAGAACAGCCTAACAATTGGTATGAAATACATCAGACAGCATTTGACACAATGACAGGTTGTTTTGGCAAACTAAATTGTTTTAATGACCATAGAATTTGCACAATACTGAATTTAAACAAGACTGCTAAAACCCCTGTAACATCAACTTGTTTGTCAGTAGCCTGCTTCAATTTAAAAACTTATCATACTCTTGCATACCAAATCAGTTGAGAGACATGAACACCATATGCAGGTGATGATGAAACATTAAATTGCTACATGAATATGGGAAGTTAACAATGGAAAAGCTGAAGTCATCTAGTTTGTCAAAAAGTTGAGTTGTAAGTTTGCCGTTAACATTGATAATTGAATAAAATATCTAAGTACGAAGCAGACGTGGAAGACCCTGTGGTGTCTTTTATTTCGAGTTCACTGGGATATATCAAATTGACATTAAAATGAAAATGATTGTTGTTAATAGAAAAAACGTCATCGATATATTCATATGTCAAGTTGAAGACCACAGCAAGAGATTTTTTCTTCTCTTGTAGAAGCTTTTGAATAAATTCTGCCTCATAAGAATATAAATACAGGTCAGCTAATAAAGGAGCACAATTGTGCCCATAGGAATTCCAACAGACTGTTAAGACCTGATCACTAAAGTTTATGAGGATATTGTCAATGAGGAACTCCAGCATCTTTTAAATATCATATTCAAAGTACTTGTGTGATGTTTAACAAAGTAATTTTTTTTATGACTGATCACTATATAGATATGAATATTTCTTTTTTCCAATTCTGTTAAAGAAGAAACTGCCTATGATGTAACCTTTAGTTTACCATGAGAAATGGTCATGTAAATTATGTTGAAAAGTATTACATTTTGATGTTGTTGATTAAAAAGGTTTTGTGATTTCAATTTTACTAAAAGTTCTTCAGAATTTTTTAGAATCAACATTTGATTTACACCACTTCTGGCATATGTTGTGGCACAATACATTTGAAGTTTCACCATAGCTGTTAATATTTTCATAGGAAGCAAAGATAGGGGCTTGGTAGAATATTTACTGGATCCAGCGATGCATCTATGTTTGTAAGGGTTTTTGTGAAGTTGGTAATAACAACCCACCAAACTGCCTGAGATGGTCTAGTTTCCTTATTTAAGTAAATTAAAACCTAGCACATTCTCCTGGGTGATGTTATCTTGCAACAGGAAACATTACTTCAATTTACTTGGCAATGGTAACATTACAGAAAACATCACATGCACTAAACTTATAGTCAAGGTTTTCAGTGCAACATAATTTGAGTGTTTTTATTTGCATACAGTGATATCCAAGAAATCAGAAATTCAAAATAATATATTCTAGAAGAATGGATCGATATGAACACAACTTCACAGACGTCAACATATGAAATGAATTTTGTTTTGCATAATTTGCTTGTTTTAGGCCTAATTCAGTATAAATACAATATGAAGTTTAGGGCAACATCAAAAATTGCTACCCCTCAACAACCATACAACTTGGTTGACAATAGTTTTCTCAAAGCAGTAACACACCTTAGTTGACATTCTTGAGGTGGCAATTTCAATATTTCAATACGGGATATCGGAACTAGAAAATTTTGGAACTCTTCAGAAAAAGAAGTTACGAAAATTATGCGTCACTTGGGCAACTCTTGTATACAAATTAGTGATGGCTAAAGACGACTCATTTCTGATATAAAAATATATGCCTGGTTTAAAGATTATTTTTCAGAATGTTGCAAGTGAATGTACTTGTAATAAAACATGAGTTATTGGATTAAATTTCTGATGTTTGGTAGCAGATAAAACAAAAGAAAAAGTCTATTTCCTACACCGTATGCACTTAAATATTTATCTTATGAAATTTTCTTGAGTCATTAAAACAACCTACTTCTATGAAATGATATAATTAATCACAATAAATTATTTCAGAAACGTACATATACATGCAGCAACATGCAGCCCCCCCCCCCCCCCTTTTCCTGAGATTGTGATAAATTATCACATACAACATTAAAGTTTGTTATTAGTACATGCAAAGATCGATTCATTAGCTGGTTACTTGATATAATAGCGGTGAATGTTAGTGGAAATGCAAGGTTAGATCAATGAGTTCAACTCATGAACTGAAGAATATCCCCCTCCCTTTACGATGTCGGTGTTTGAGAAGAACTGCTTTTCTTGCTAACTAAGATTTTTCATATCAATATAACGGCATTTTTTCTTCTTCGTTTGTTTCCAACCCCTCAACTTTAAAAAACGGTGCTAAAATGTGCCTGAATTCACTATATCTGTTAGTACATAAGTAACATGTGCTTGTTTACTGAAAAGTTGCCCAAGTTAACGCAGAAACGTGATCTCGTTGAACATACATGTACTAAATATTAAAACCAGGATGGAATCGGAGACGAAATAATGGTTCCGATATTCCGTATTGTTATACTCTTATGTTATCGCAATTCACCTTTGAATTAGAACGCTTTGGCCGATATAGTATTGCGTTGTGTGACGACACAATTGAATCTGTTTGTAATACAATTGCGAAATGCAACAGAAACTCTCATTGGTCCATATGTATAAGTCCGCCCAAATTCCCTTATACAGGAGTAGTCAGCATTTGAAAACATGACGGCTAGATGCTAGATGGAAAAAAACTTCAAAGGAAGAAAGAGAAAAAGTTGTATTCTTGTGTTGTTGTCTCATAAATTTAATATCAAAAAAATTCCTAACATATTTTCCTACTATACTTGTGTCCAAACATACCTTCAAATATTTATTAAAGCCCCATACGACCCAAAAACTCGATCACTGCTTTTGATTATTTCGTTATTAGACGTAGCCATGTTAGGTAGCCAGTCAATTCGAATCCCGGTTCATTTCCATATTAGCACAATAGCATCTAGATGTGTACTAATTAATACCCCACAAATATTTTAGCTAAATAGTTTAAATAATATACCACCCCAGTCCTATTAAATGATAATTATTCAAATAGCTAAACTCATGGCTAGTCATGGGCGGCCGCGCCGGCCGGTCTCAATCTAATGGGCTTACATTTGTAAGTAGCATTTTCGTTAATCAAGAGCTTATTTTACCTTTACAAAAACTGGTACAAAAAATGTTTTAATTTCTATCAATTATTCGTGTTGATAATAAATGAAGAGCGAATACATAACTTACAACCGATTTTATGAATAGATACCAATAGCAAGAGTTCGAATTGACCGGCTACCTAACATGGCTACGTTAACAAACAAAATCATTTGAAGCTGCGAGTTTTCGGGTCGTGTGTGGCTTTAATGAATATTTGAAGGTATGTTTAGACACAAGTATATAGTAGGAAAATATGTTAAGATTTTTTTATATTGAGTTTATGAGACAGCAACACAAGAATACACCGATATCAGGCCTCAACCGTCCGCAGCTTTTTGTGACCCATAAATCGAAGGTTTCTATAAGAGGTGGATCTTCCAGCTACATTGAATCCGCTCGAGAAAGTGGGCGGGCTGTAATCAGCCAATGAAAACTCTTGTTGCACTACATCAAACATGTCATTCAAATAGTTTCAATCGTCTCATTCAATTGTGTCGTCACACAACGCAATACTATATCGGGTAAAACGTTCTAATTCAAAGGTGAATTGCGATAAATACTGAAATCTGATTCATTAACCAATTTGTGGAATTACACTTGAATAGAGACACACTTGGAAATGGTTAACACAATGATAATGGTGTAATTTATGCATGCATGGTTTGCCATAGATGTCTCAACATTTCTCAAAACGTCACTTGTGTGTTCGGAAAGAGCTTGCATCTGAGTAGGATTGATTGAAAACAATAAATGACACAGATTTGATAAAAGTTTGTGAGTGTAGAAGCTTTAATCTTATTGAGAAAAACGGAAGTGGATAGTTTAAAACCTTCTCTGAAAGCATTTAAATTTTCTTGAAATCAAGATATTAGTATGGTATATAGTGCATGTTTTGAAAGGTAAAACAGTTGAAATTGATGCTGGTGAGAAAACCATTGTCAACCTCTGTTATATGTCAGTTGACAATGGTTTTTGTTGGGTGTCAATTTCAACTCATGCACTATTCATATGTCACCTTCAATTACATGCAATACATTTACAGAAACTGAATCCCATGTATCAACATAAACTGTTACTGAGTGTTAGAATATAATATAAGTTGAATAATGCAGACAGGGAGATATTTTCATTTTCAAACATTAAGAAACTGACATAGTTAGGCGTGATACAGAGGCAGCAGTTGACTGAACTATTTCCCCCTTAAAAAAAACATCTCACAAATTCTTATTGATGTTTCTCTTGATTTTTTACTTCTAAGTGCAAGACTTACACAATATCACTATTTCATCTGGCACTAAAACTGCTTCCCAATTTCCCAACCTACAATAAGCCCGCCAATCAGATACAAACTGAAATTTTCAATTCAGGCCCTGTATTGATGAAATATGCTATGGAATTTCATAAAGTGTTGGGTTTTTAATCTGTAACAAGAGTACCGCAAACGGTACAATATACGCCCGTCGGACAGTGAAATTCAACCTGGAAGCATATTGTGCACTCTGAATTGATATAACACACATTTGGAATAGAAAAGCCTTATAGTGGTTCATGGTGCACCAATTCATCTGACATGCAATCTGACTAAAGTAAAGACCTATATTATTATATATAATAATATAGGTCTGTACTTTAGTCAGATTGTCTGACATGTGAACTGATTTTGTATTTCTCTGAGAGTGAGGTTGTGACAAAATGTTGGTGCAATATCTATCTATGATGATAAAAAGTCCAGGAAACCATTTGATCTACTTTTAGCCCTAAAGTAGGTCATGGTGCACCAATTAAGTTGAAATGTGAACTGATTATGTATTTCTCTGAAAGGGAGGTTGTGACTAAATTTCAGAGCAATACCTGTGACCAAACAAAAAAAAATCTGGAAAACTTTTTGACCTACTTCTACCCTTAATGTACTATAGGTCATTGTGCGGCAATCCAGCTGAAATATTAACTGCATTTGTCTTCCTCAGAGAGGAAGCCTTTGACTAAAAATCAGGGCAACATCTGTATCCATGATGAAAAAAAGCCCAGAAAACTGTCTGACCTATTTTTAGTCCAAAAATAGGTCAAGGATGGACCAATCCAGCTGAAATGCAAACTGAACTTGTACTCCTCTGAGAGGAAGCCTTTGACTAAATATCAGGGCAATATCTGTATCCATGATGAAAAAAAGCCCGGAAAACTATTTGACCTATTTTTTCCAAAAAGTAGGTCAAGGGTGAACAAATCCAGCTGAAATGCAAACTGAACTGGTATTCCTCTGAGAGGAAGCCTTTGACTAAATATCAGGGCAATATCTGTATCCAAGATGAAAAAAAGTCTAGAAAACTGTCTGACCTAATTTTAGTCCAAAGTAGGTCAAGGATGGACCAATCCAGCTGAAATGCAAACTGAAC
The DNA here is from genome assembly GCF_947568905.1 of Ostrea edulis. Classification (NCBI taxonomy): domain Eukaryota; kingdom Metazoa; phylum Mollusca; class Bivalvia; order Ostreida; family Ostreidae; genus Ostrea; species Ostrea edulis. Next base: position 43,420,406 of record NC_079165.1, read on the forward strand.
TTGTATTTCTCTGAGAGGAAGCCTATCACTAAATATCAGGGCAATAACTGTATCCATAATGAAAAAAAGCCCAGAAAACTGTTTGACCTACTTTTAGTCCTCATGTAGGTCACGGACGGACAGACTAATCCAGCCGAAATGCAAACTGAACTTATATTCCTCTGAAAGGAAGCTTATGTGTAAATTCAGGGCAATATCTGTATCTGTAACGAAAAAAAGTCCGGAAAACTGTTTGACCTATTTATAGCCCTAAAGTAGGTCAAGGATGGACCAATCCAGCTGAAATGCAAACTCACTCTTACAATTCTTGAGGGAGATATTGTGACCAAATTTCAAAGTTGTATATGCATTTGTTACAGAATAAAGTCCGGAAAACATGACCCTTGACGGACGGACGGACAGCCAGCCAGCTGGACAGACAGCGCTATAACATAATACGTCCCGTCTAATGACGGGTGTATAAAAATCAAGATCTTAACAAATGCCCTAAACTGCTATGATTATTGGAGAGATATAGCATACCAGTATCATTTGAAAATTTTGAAGGTACATTTGTAAGAAATAGGCATTAAGTTTTACACCCAGTGAAGCACATCCTTTCTCTCTTACCAAAATGAAATTGAATACCATGTCCACATAAAATCACCCACCTGTCACAAGATTTGGCTATGACAAAAGTTAAATACAGACACAGTATTTTAGGTTTGGCTATGACAAAAGTTAAATATAGACACAGTATTTTAAAAAAAAAAAAAGATTTCAATGGTGTGACAAAACATCTTGTCATCATTACTATTTTTAGACCACCCTCTGCTATGGTATTTTATGGAAAATGCAGATAATAGAATTACCCCACTAACAAATCAAATTCCCAATTTGATAGTGTAGAATATATCCGTGACCCATATGCTTAAAGTTTATTTAACTTCAACTGAAAGTATATGTACATAAAACTATGTTAATTCTTAGTTAAACTTAATTAACTTTTTTGTGCAAAAGATTACAGCAGCAAAAATAAAATATGTGGTTCTTATCCTATGCTTTCAGAAATAGGGTAGGTAGGTAGGAATTTTTTTGGGGATAAAGTATTAAAAACGTCTGTAGATCCAATGGATATATGATGATAAATGAAAAACATGCATAATACTAAACTATTGTGTAAAGGTCACTCAAAACTATGATACCATACATTTTTACATCTTAAATTTCCTGGTGTCATCAACTTTTTGAGGGGGTAGACAAGGGCAGACAATTCAAATATGATATTTCGATCTCGAGCTTTACAAAAAATTAGGGTCATGGATGAAAAAAATGGGTAAGTTGGGAAATTGGAATCATGCAATCATTTTGTAAACACTTTAGGCAAAATTCATTTTCACTATATGCTTTTTAGTACTTGTATGGTAGAAAACTAATTAACCTGTTTCCACATCACTGTTGAGATTGACATCTCCAAATTCTGGGGCTGATAAATCCCCTCCCCTTCCTCCTCGAACTGCCGATCTCAGAGAGGTCAGGAATGTCGGGTCATAACCTCCATCACTTTCATTATCAGCTGGAAAAATAAATCAAAGCATGAAAAATCTGTTCACATTTATATATTAGATTAAAGTTCATACACATTTGAAAAATACATTTTCATGTATGAAAAAATTCATAAAATTAAATGTGCAAATGAAATACACAACTCATATCACAATTTCATTGAAGGTAGATGTATAGGTGTAAAATAGAAAACTCTCATTTTTCATTTTAAAACATCCCAAGAAAAGAAAGACACCTCTTACAAAGAGATGTATGTAGCAGTTAATTAACTTTTCATTTACTTTCACAAAATATTATCCTGATGGCAACAAACAAAATGAAATTGACTTTTAGATGTGAACACTGGAAAATGTGTCAAAAAGTAGGCCACGAAAAGGTGATCAGAGATAAAGGTGAGGATAAATCAGCACAATATATTTACCAAAGAGTCGCTTCCATAGGGTATACTCTGTAAGCACATCAGCTGACATGGCCGAAAGAATACACAACAAATATCTCACTCCATGATGTCAATTCCCCAAAAAGCACTCCATCTTTAACTAATTTATGTCCATTTCAAAAAATTCATAAACTTTTTAACCCTCAAAAACCAAATAGTCATTTTATTTCCCCTCTAACCCATCATTTAAATGCCAGACATGCAGTCACAATCTAAGATCAGTGTTTAAAAAAAAAATTTCTTCAATCGATCTCAAGCCCCTCCATTTAAATTTCCATGTCAGGTGCCTAATATGATCACAGATTCCCTCAATTAATCTGAATCAAATAAGGAGAGACGGGATTTCACAAATGTCTATAAATCCTAATGATAGCAATTGTGAAATAATTCACAGTTCACCTTATGTAAAACATGACAAGTGTAGAAAACAGACCAAGGTCACCAGGTCTATGATCACATGCTCACACATTTACATGTAAATATTCAAGGCTTTTTGTCGTGATTTAAAAACCTTAAACACAGATACTGGAATTACTACATTTTTGTGAAAATAATTCTACCACATGAAAACAAAGTTTGTAAAAAGCATTATCTGTCATCCTTTGTAATTGTATAGACCTAAATATATGAATATGCATATAACATGAGAAACATACATTATGCTTCACATTTCCTCACTATCCCATGTTACCTGGTTAGTAATATTGACAGGTGCAAAACAGGTCATTGGTATATCACTACACCTCTGTTAATTATCTCAACGAATTTACCTTTGTTGTGAGAGTTTATAATGAATAATCTCTTAAGAGCAATTCAAGAGTAATAACAATATTATCATTGGGCCAAATGAGATGCAAAATAAATATGTATTAATATGGTTAACTCTGCCGATTATTCATAAAGAGTTCTGGTATACTGTATTTCCCAAGCATTTGATAAGTTTAGTCAAAAGTAGTGAAGAAAACGGACACAAACGATATATCCCTGTGAACTTGAAATAAAAGACACCACTGAGTCGTCCACTTCTGCTTTATAATTAGATATTTTATTGAAAATAGATATTAACAACTAACACCTCAACTTTATGATAAACTGAATGATTTCAGCTTCTCCATTGTTAACTTTACATATTCATGTAGCAATATTCCATTATCACCTGCATATGGTGTTTATATTATATATTAATATATATATATATTATATATTAATATATATATGTTAATAATAATATCTCAACTGATTCGATATGCAAGAGCTTGTTCTATGTATGATCAGTTTTTAAATCGAGACAGGCTACTGACAAACAAGTTGATGGTGCAGGGGTTTCAACACTTTGTTTAAAGTCAGCATTTTGCAAATTCTTTGGTCATTATAACGATCTATTTTGCCTATACAACCTACCATTGGGTCAAATGCTGTCTGATGTGTTTCATACCGATTGTTAGGGCCGTTCTTGGCACACTAATTTTGACTAAGGATAACTCTGTTTACCTGATCAGGATATATGGCTCACGGCGGGTGTGACCGGTCAACAGGGGATGCTTACTCCTCCTCGGTACCTGATCTCACCTCTGGTATGTCCACCTCTCTATTTTGTATTGCTTATAGGAGTTATGAGATTGATGATCACTGTTCGTTACCTTCACCTTTCATGCATGTTCAAAAATATGTTGCTACTCCTCTCTATTACCAACAACTATGAACATACAAACAGATATTTAACACTGTTTCTTTGAGGAATTTTGATTTACAAAAACTACGATGGATAACTCAATCCACAAATTTCTCATATACATGTACATATCTTCAAAGTAAGAGAAAAAGTTTGTAGTTTCAACAATGTCAATTTAGATTCGATCCACTCTATCTTACTAAATATAAGATCATTATGATGAACATGAGTATGATAGATGTATTGGTGATTATTTGAACTTTAAAAATTATTGAATCAATATTGTTTACATTCCAACTAAAGCTCCGTCACACAGCGCTTTACGGCTTAATCACGGCCAAAACCCGTCAAAAAGTGGTCTCCCGTGAAGCAGACGATGTTGTTCGCGTTGATGTCGAGTTTAAGACGAGCTACAGTCGATTTATAGACGTGGCAGGACGCGGGGAGAAATCGGAACGGCGTCGGACGCGGCAAAAAGTTTTGAACTGCTCAAAAGTTTAGCCCGCGGACAACCACGGGCGGCACACGTGGTAAAGACGTGCAGCACATGTGAAACAAACGTGATAATCCGTGTTGCGGCAGTGATTAAAACTTGAGGAGACGCAGTAAGACGCGAAAGTTTAGCGGTCTGTCACGGGCAGAGCACGGTCATCGGACAGGTGTTATGCGTTGGTATCAAGGGAAATAGCGTGTTTTGCAGCTTATCACTGACAAGTGGATTTTTCCGCGTACATAGACGTGGTTAGCCTTGCTTAGGCAGTGCTTCAGCAGTGGAACAGCCGCCAACAGCCATACCCCGTACAAAGCACGGCCAAGCCAAAATTGACCAAAAATTACCACTTACGACCACGTCCACCAGATTTTCATAACCTTTTGTACGTGATTTAGATGTGGAATGCTGTGTGACTGGGCCTTAAAGGCGTTAATGCGTAACACCTGTCCGATGACCGTGCTCTGCCCGTGACAGACCGCTAAACTTTCGCGTCTTACTGCGTCTCCCCAAGTTTTAATCACTGCCGGAACACGGATTATCACGTTTGTTTCACATGTGCTGCACGTCTTTACCACGTGTGCCGCCCGTGGTTGTCCGCGGGCTAAACTTTTGAGCAGTTCAAAACTTTTTGCCGCGTCCGACACCGTTCCGATTTCTCCCCGCGTCCTGCCACGTCTATAAATCGACTGTAGCTCATCTTAAACTCGACATCAACGCGAACAACATCGTCTGTTTCACGGAAGACCACTTTTTGACGGGTTTTGGCCGTGATTAAGCCGTAAAGCGTTGTGTGACCGGGCCTTAAGACTGAACCTTTCCGGACAGAAAAGCATTGGACAGATTTATCTTCCTATCAATAGATGTGAATCCATGGGAGTTGTCTCTCTTTCACTTTCTATACTCACTGTGATAAGCCCGGCCCCTGGCTCCTCTCTGCTTGTACAGAGATCGCACCACCTTCGCACTCCCAAATCTTTTGAATTTTTGGCTGACATTGTTGTAAAACCAGTCAAATGATTTTAGCTTTAACTCTCTGCAAAAAAACAAAAACAAAAAATAAAACTTAAATCTAACAATAGTAAAAATTTATTTCAAACTATGCAGAAAAAAACATGAAAATAATATTGAAATGCACAACATAGAGCTCGTTATCCCCTCTGCACTTCTTTAAGAAGAAAAAATAAATTCATGTAAATGCAATATGAAAAATGTCATATTTCTCATAATAAATAGATAAATTTTAATTTATCATCAACCAGTAACAAAAACTACTCATTCTTATGTGAAACATCAAATGACAAGTGTACATTTATTTCACCTGATTATTTTTACATTGTGCAACCTGAAGTAATACTCCTTACACCAACAGCTAAGAAAATACAACTAGTACATGTATTACAGTTAGATGAGCTAATGAGCAAGTAAATCTTTTAAAACTGATGGATGCTCCCCAAAAATTATCAATAATCCATGCATTTGGAAGAAGCTATGACCTAATATACAACTATTCATAATTTGTGATACTTCCTGAATTGCCTTTGCGATATGACCTTGAGTAATATTGTCCAAAAGCTTGGGTCATAGGTAATATTTAAAAAAAACTAGAACTGTCCTAATGGGACTAATACCCCCGCGGGGCATATAAGATGATGGGAAATATTTAATGCAAGTACATTGGATATTTTCACATTATCTACAGGGCAATCAATGTGAATGCAGAAGTGTATATTCTACAGTACAGCAGTACATGAAATATTAAAAATATGCTTAATATAAACAATGAATACTATTTGGCACATTTTAGGCTGTATGATTGCAAATCCCTGGTCAACTCTTCTAGTCTTTAGTTTATATTCACTTTGTTAAAGATCATTATGTTATGCCAACTTTACTTTGTCATTGATTTTGTCAGTAAATAAATGACATTGGTATATATAGACGATGTGCATAAAGTTTGAATGAAATATGTCCAGCGGTATTAGAAATAAACTTCAGACAAATTGCGTCTACGGACAAATGGATGGACAGACGGACGGACGGACGGATGAGAAGAAATGTAGTTGAACTTCATTGTTGAACTTCTTTCCACTTCTTCAATTCCTGATTGACTTATGAGCGTAACACGGTATTAGAAATAAACTCTGGACAAATTGTGTCTATTACTACAAGTACAACCAAACCAGAAAATGTCCGTAACTTCCATAACTGTTAAAATATTTCAATGAAAATAGAAGATGCACCACTACATTATATATATAAGATGAGAATAAAGTTTGAATCAAATCTGTTCAACGGTATTAGAATTAAACTCTGGACAAAGTGCGCAACCCCCAAAATGAAAAGAAAATGTGCGTAACTTCTATAACTGTTAAAATATTTCAATGAAAATAGGAGATGCACAACTACATAATATATAGAAGATGTACATAAAGTTTGAAAGAAATATGTCCAGCGGTATTAGAAATAAACTTCGGACAAATTGCGTCTATGGACAAACGGACGGACGGACGGACGGACAAAGTGATTCCAGTATACCCCCCAAACTTCGTTTGCGGGGGGTATAATTATCAAATTGAACAATTAACAGAAGGCATAAGGGCTGTATCAATCACCTAGGTAATGCATGGCAGGATTTGTTAGTGAAATAAATGCAGAAATGTATTTAATAATAACCATGGTATCAGCCAAATGAACTTGTTTGTTAAAATTTCCTCCTAGAAATCTATCAATCCTCATGTGATGCAAGGCTTTTGCAAAACAAAAACAAAACTTTTTTTTTGACATTTGAAATTTCTCATTTTAACAAGTTTTTACCTATTTTTATTATCCTGTTTTATGAAAATGTGTGATTTTCTGATGTTGACCTATATTTCTGTTTTTTGTATATCTGACATCTTTAAAAAGGTGGCAACATACACATTTTCTTTGGTTATTAATTAAATCAAACTACATTGAGTGGAAATTAATACAGCTTTTCCACTTTCAAGCATTAATATTGATATTAAGTCACATGAGGATGGAGCTACCTTATTGTTGTCGTTGACCTTGACCTGTTGTGGTGGCCATTTTGGGCCAGATCTTATGTACCTTCCTTAAGAGCACTGTCATTACCTTGCAATGCATTCATTCATAATAAATTGTGAAAACAAGTGAAAACGAATTGTAAATTTTATTTATAAATCGATTTCATATAACATAAACAAAGCACACAATTATAGGGTTAAAACTGATTCATTTAAAAACAAATAACTATCCACTCCAAAAGTGTGTCACCTATGTAAACATCTACTTAAAAGGGCCAAGCTAGCCCCTGGCATTCAATGATTATCCAGGTAAGGTCCAAGTGGAAGTAATTATATGCTTGATTGATGGTAAGCATATGCTGCCACCACTTCTAGAGTTCACAAATAAAATGACTTTTACAGGACCTAAATTTCACTTTGACAAATAGAGATTAAATTTGTTTAATAACACAGGAGACAATCAGGCCAGTGATTTCACTTTGAGAGATCACAAACTTCCAGAGATTAAAGTTGAAGCCATTGTGATAATCAGATTGATCAAAATACTTGGGGCCATGAATTTCACAATTTTGGTAGAGGCGTCCTTGCTTGTCATGACTATGAAGACAATATGTTTTCTAGTTGAGGATGTCCAATATTTTAATGCAAGGTGACAAAAGCAAATGACAATGGGTTACCTGTATATACTCAGCTGACTTGAAAAGAGAACTAGTACTTCTGGTGATATTTCCTTAATGACCTTGACCTTTGAGATATAAACTTGATTAAACTTGTCCAATTCAGGCTTGGGACTTCCACAAAACTTCCTAAGAATTTGAACAAAATCCAAAAATGAAAAAAATAGAAACTATTAATTTAAATTTTCAGGGAGCATAAGAATAATCTACCCACTTGATGATAACCATGAATGACCCTGTGGCTTTAAAGCTTAAAGAAGCAAAGGGAAGAAACTCTGACTGAGATCTTGCGAAAGTTAAGACCATCTCAAGAAAAACAGATACAGCAATTCAACGAAGAACAATCAGTTTGCAGGAAATGTGCAAATGAATCCATAGAATTTGGATGTCTGAAGCAAGTCTTTGAGTGATTTATTATGCTGGTAGATGATTTGATTTAAAAGAATCCAATCCAATCTTGCACATGCATGAGAAACATAATGGCCCCTAGGAATTTTCAGTGTAAAAGAAGAATTCACCAATTACTGTAGAGAAATATATATCAAACCTTTCATGCTCTTCTAGTTGTTCTCTAGATTGAGATACACAATGTCTGACTATTATTGTACATCCGTAAGAATTGTCATGTAGGAAATTATTCACTTGTCCATATTTCATATTTTGCTGTTGCTGATTAGATATGATAATTTACCAAATGCTAGATTAAGTAGAAAGAGATATGTGCTAGTTAAAAAAGATTTTCATAAAATGACAGTCTGTGAATATTGCAGATTTTTAAATTATCTTTTTGAAATATCCCACTCTGAAATGTATGCAAAAAGGTTTTAAAATTGGTTTCAAAAAATCTATTTAAAGTGATATTCATCACAATGAAATTCACAGCAAACAAGTTTAGCGGTAATGATCTTGTGCAAAGCATGAATGTCAATTCATGACTCTAAGCTTAGTACGGACAGTATGAAATTTCAATAATAACTAATTGCAATAGACGTTGGTGATATCATATATATCTCCCCATGCATGTCAATCATAATTCTGGTGAACAATGTAGTCTAATACACCTTTTTTCATTACTGAAAATGTGAAAGATAAATATATACCAACGGTAGAGGTGAATGTAGGACAGAACAGAAATGAAAAAAAAAAATAATGAAATTAATTTGCTTGACGATATTGGATATCATGATGAAAAAAAGAATGGATATTTTTAATATAAACTGGATCCCCCCTAGGGAAACTTCATTTGTGTAATAATACTCTTAATACTTGTATATCCACTGAAACATCCTAGCTAACTCAAGCTATACAGTGCCCTAATATTACACAAAAATACAAAACAGAAAAATCATAGAAAATTACTTTGTTTTATCTGAGAATAAATTTCATTATTACATTGTATTAGAGAATTTTCTACGAAAATACATAAACTTCGCAAGAGGTACTCCTAAGAACCACAGTATTCCTGATAACCACAAGTTTTAATGTACATGCTACATTGTATATAACTGCTCTTTTCATGTATCAAAAATTATTGTAAGTACTATCTTTTCACTTTGTGTAATAATTGGCTGAAACTTATTATTAAAATTTCAAACCTCTCCTGACTGCAAGCATGACAGGTGTATCCTTTTTCATTGTCACTGTAGTCAGCACAGCGTTTGCAGACATAAAGCTTACAGGTAAGACAAAGCTGCTTCCGATTGAAGATGATCCCAAATTTCTGACAGCATCGGACACAAACCTCTTCATTTAATTTTGTCTTGACTGCAAGTACCTCAGTTTTTTCCTCCTCCTCTTTCAAAACTTCTTCAATTTTACTGAAATGCAGTTAAATCATTTCATCTTAGCAACAATATGTATCACAGCAGAATTAAGAATTTTTTTTAAAGCATTTTGTTTACTTTCAGACATATCCATAATCTTTACAACATTAACATACATCATAGTCCAAGCTGTAACAAGCCTTTTAAATTCCCTATGCTAGAAAATACTGTAAAATGAGAAAATTTGGCACAGTCTTAGCACAAACCCAGGTGTCAAGACATTGGTGCAAATTAATTTTAGCATATTGGCAGTTTGTTGCAAAATACTTTGGTGCCAATTTGGAACATCCATGCCCTTTTTTTTCTCTCTCTCTGTAATCAGTCAAGTAAATTCTCAATAGATTCCAGTGATTTCTAACTGAAGTGCTAGTATTCAGGTAAACTATAATTATCTATCACTTTTCCTGTAATAGCATGGGAGGTAATAGATAGAAAATTATCATAATCTTTATCTATAGATTTCCTTAAAAAAACAAAAGTAAAGGCCCATGGGGCCAAATGAATTCACCATGGCCTTGTTGTTCAGGTGTGACTTTAAAAAAAAAATTTCAATCTTTCTTCCCATTAAAAATTTTGCCCTCATATTGTGCCACCAAACAAGCCCCAAAGGATCACAACAAACCGAAATTGAATTCACACAACATGGGGATACTTCAAAACCAATATGACTACTGTGACCTTGCTGTTCTGGAGAGGGTCAAGGTTACAAGGTCTAAAATCATATTATGAAATGAAAGGTCTTGCCATGAGAAATATATTTTTAAAATATGAAAGCTCTACCTTAAATTGTTCAGGAAATATTAAAGATGTTAAGTTTTCTTAAAAGAAGGCCAAACTCAAAGGTCAAGGTCACAAGGTTTTGTTTTCAATTTCCATACCAATCATAATAATTGCAATTTTCTCATCAATGCATTGCCATTGTAAACAATTGTTCATGTGAATCTTGATAAGAACATCTATTTTCAAATTAATGGCTCTCCCAACAGAAATGAAAGTAGCTAGAATATAAATACAAGAAATAAAACTTCAATTTTTGAGAATACATGAGGGTATGAATGGCAACGCTTCATGTCAGCTTACTTTTCAGGTATTTTCAAAATCAAATTTATTTCTTAAATGACTAATCATGGCCCTGCTGTTGTTAAGAATTTGTATGTAAATTTTTTATCCTCTACTGTGGTCCTACCCTACTTTCGGGGGCCACAATTCTACACTACCTATAGGGGTGCTTGCATATTAATATGACTAATCATGGCTCTGCTGTTCTTAGGAAGAAGATTTTTTCTATTATATATTCCCACATAAAACTTTATCCCCTTTAGTGGCCCAAACCTACCCCTTGAGGGCTACAATTTGAACAAACTTGAATCTGAACTACCTGTAGATGTTTGCATAGTTGTTCTTTTATTAGGATTTTTCAAAATATAAAACTCTGATCCCCTATCATGGCTCTAACCTAATCCAGGGGGCCAATCTAACTATGTCAGGAAGCTAAATTCACGTAAATTAAAATTTTCTGGCTCAGTGACCTTAAGTTCTCAGACAAGAATTAGTCAAACTGATGGATGCTTTCTGAAGTGCATGTAACAAATGAATTACTTCATATGATGAATGAATTGATAAAGAGATGTTTCCTATTTGTAAAGGAAATAATTTGTTGCATTGAGGGTTTTTTCACATAAGGCATATTCTCTGGGTGACCTTGACCTTTACAAAATGACCTTGAGTGACCTTTGTCCATATTTTGTTTGCACAATGATGAAAAACTGTTGAAATATTATCAATCTGATTAAAATAAGATCTTTGATCCGCTATGTTATTGTTATAACGGAGCGGATCAAAGATTTTATTTTAATCAAGATTGAAACATTATCAAAATGAATTTTTTTTTCATATATATAAGGCAAATGTTCTGAGATACCTTGACCTTTGTAAAATGACCTTGAGTGACCTTTGCCCAACAGTCATTTGCCTATTACTTATTTGTGTGATATATGATCAATACCAGTTCAAAAACTGTTGAAATAAAGAACTTTTATATCGAAAACTATGGAAATAAGAAAAAAAATTATGTTCTGAGTGACCTTGATCTTTCCAAAATGACCTTGAGAAACCTTGGTCTACAAGTCCTTGTCTCAAGGAACATTTGTATTTGTGATCAATTATATCAATATCTGATTAATGGTTTAGGAAATATGAGCTCAGACGGACAGACACAACAGCGACTTTATGCTCTCACAAAGTTTTTCAGGGAGCATAAAAATACTATTTAAAATGGAAAATCATTGGAACATTTCTGATTTGGGGGCAAACAGTCACCTACAGGAAAGGTGTTAAATGTATCAGCATGCCAAATTTTCTCATTTTACAGTAATTGTTTTCCAGTTTATTGCAAATTATGTTGTTGGAGATTCAATTTTCATGGAAAATTTAGTAACAGCATATCCTTGTAAATAAAGTACTTACTGCAGCCGATCCTTTTCCTTTTCACGGAGTTCGAAATCTTTCTGTAACACTTGCAGTATCTTCTCGCATTCCTCATCACTAAGATGCTCCAAGTTCATTTGTTTTTTCATGTTTGCTCGTTTCATGGTGACAGATTCTGGACGCATCTTTTACATCTACAAGTTTAAGTTGTGCAAATACAATGCTTGAAGTACAAAAATTCTAATTCAACCATTCTTTAGACATCCAATTTCACAATACTTTAACACATGTTAAGATTTCAACTACTTTGAAAGGTAGGTTTATACAAAAGTGTGAGGAGAACATTTGGTAAACATTTAACAAAAGAAATAATTAGAAAAATCTAACAAAAACTTTCTATTAATTAATAAAGCCCTGTCACCTTTCAAACACAGGGTAAAAGTCTCCACCTTTTGTGAAGGAGTTATGTGACCTTAATTGGTGTGATTTCTTGCCTGTAGGCATATGGTAGACCAATGAAAGTAATTCAAAAGAATTAATGAACAATGGAATGACCAAAATGTCCAATTCTTTAGCAGACATTCATAATTTATTCCCTCTGGTTAATTACAAGGAAAATATACATGCTTGCAGACCAAGTGCTAGTAATGCATTAGGATGAATGCAAATACTGAAGGGTAAGGAAACTTTGGTTACAACAAAAATACATATAAAAAAAAAAAAAAACAGGCCCATGGACCACATTGCTCACCTGAGCTACTGCATTTTCTTATGTAAAACCAAATTATGCCCCACTCCCTATTGTGACCCCACCTTAAACCCAGGTGTCAGGTGTGAACTTAACTTGGTATATATTACATGAGGCTGCATGCTTACATACAAAATTGAAAAATTGTCTCCAATTACAGGGGCATAAAAAATGTTCTTTTCAAAGAGATTTTCCAAGAATTTTCCTATGTATACAGAATCTCATGTAAAGCTTGAACCCTCAATTGTGGCAGTTGCATCTAGAATCAAGGTGTCATAGTGTTAACACATTAAACTCTACACTACATGAGGATGCTTGCACATTAATTTGACAAACTGTACCTTCATGGTGTAAAAAATCTTTTTATTTCTTAGTAAAACCTTTTGTGGCCTCAACATAGATGTCTCCAGGTTCATGGTGTTAATAAACTTGACCTATACAACATAATGATAAATGCATATCAATTTTACAAAATGAACCCCTGTGGTTCTTAAGAGGAAGAGTTTCCCCACATATTCCTTCAAGTTGTTAAAACTTGCAAACCGCTTCCTAGGACATGGGATCATGGTATGGACAAACTTAAACCTACGTTAAATGAGGATGTTTGTTAAGTAATTGGGCATACTGCACTATAATTGTGGTTCTTAAGAAAAAGATTTTGATAGATTGTTCCTATATACTGTGTTTGGACCCATCTCAGCACTAGTCATGGTGTACACAAACTTGAATTGCCATTACTTAAATAACAAATGCTTGCTTTGGTTTATTAAGCAGAATATGAATGTCACAAACATTGCAGAAATTTGAGTTTTTCAACTCTTTAATTTCCTGATTATGCAATTACTTTAGGCGAATGTACTGTTAATGATATAATGTTCATGATCGTAATAAAGTTACTGTAATGTAATACATTTCAAAATGAATTCCGCCACAAGGAATATAAATATTCACATCTTGTATTAGAAGCTAAAGTTCATGCATAAAGATACCATAGTCTCAATCATTTGATGGTAAAAAAAAAATAGCTTTGGCAATTGTTAGTCATAAGTAGACAGAAACTCTCTTTAGGACTTCCATATCATTGGTAAAACATAGAATTTCTGGAATCTGAATAGCATTGCAAATACTTCAGACTGGCATTATTGACAAAATAGGAATATTATTTGTTGATGTGAAAGAAAAATAAAGTTCTTGGCAGAATGAAATATTTCGTAATGAATATGATAAACATTATGCAATGAATATAATGCATATAAATGGAAATTATAAAAAAGAAATGATACAAGGGAAAAATTCTTCTAAAATACTGTAAATTTCTTTTCTTACATCATTACTACACAAATTAATATCCCTTTTTCAAATTGCAAGAATATCCTTTTGATGGCAAGAATGTAAAGAAAAATGGAGGGAGTTCAAACAAAATCTCAATATAAAAAGTGTCATGGATTTTTATCACTGGGCCGGGGAATGAAATTGAAAATTTCACCATTACAACTAACAGATGTTATATTATCTTTTGTTATCAATTTGAAATCAACTAGTACAATATTATGTCTTGTGTATCACTCATTTCTCCCAGCCATCCTCTTTCTAAATGGGATGCTGTTAAAATCCAAAATGAAACAAGAGGCACATGGGCTACATTGCTCACCTTAGTCACCTTGGCCCATATTTAAAGATTTTCCCTATATATTCACATGTAAAAGTTTGAACCCTATTGTGGCACCAACTTGCCCCTGGGGGGCATGATTTGAACAAACTTGAATCTGTACTATGTCAGGAAGTTTTCATGTAAATGTAAACTTTTCTGGCCCAGTGATTCTTTAGAAGAAGATTTTTAAAGATTTTCCCTATATTTATCTATGTAAAACTTTGATCCCCTATTGTCTCCTCACCCTACCCCCAGGGGTCATGTTTTTAAACAACTTGAATCTGCACTATGTCAGGAAGCCTTCATGTAAATTTCAGCTCTTCTGGTCCAGTGGTTCTTGAGAAGATTTTTAAATGACCCCACCCTATTTTTGCATTTTTGTGATTATCTCCCTTTGAAGGGGGCATGGCCCTAAATTTGAATCCCCTTCACCCATGGATGATGTGTAACAAGTTTGATTGAAATTGGCCAAGTGGTTCTGGAGAAGATGAAGATGTGAAAAGTATACAGACGGACAGACTGACGATGGACAACAGGTGATCAGAATAGCTTTCAGTTCAGGTGAGCTAAAAAGTAAATATAGGAAATCAACTATAAAAACCAAGTATAGGAAATCAACTATAAAAACGAAGTATAAGAAATCAACTATAAAAACTAAATGTGGGATTCAACTATAAAAACTATATATTATATATATTGGAAATCAACTATTAAAACTAAATATAGGAAATGGTAACAATGACAACACAATATTAAAATTTTGATGGTGAAAGCATGTATTTTCAAAGTTCTTGACTTGATTTCTTGCAGCTGACAGGCTATTAAGTAAAGTGTATATTAAGTCTTGAGGTTGACAAACAAACATGTCAAATCTGTATTTTCTTTCTCCAAATGCACTTACCATATTAGAAAATCCTCTGAACAGGCAAAGTTTAAAAGCATAAATCCTGTATCAGAATCTCATCAAAATCTGCATCAGTTTAGCCTTTGCAATGGTGCTTTCAGCATCACAAAATGTCCATCAGCAGTAAAACACTGCAATGAAAAGATTCAATAATTTATCAGCATATTTCCGTATGGATTGACAATTTCTCTCCATTGCAGTCAATGCCTTTTATTACTGGTCATTATATTTCTCCCATTTACCACAACAGCAATTAAATATATACACAACTTAACACTGTAATTGTGTTCACTTAGTCTCAATATGAAGGAAATCAAACTCAACTAGACTATCTGACCAAATTAATCATGCAGTCCTTCATTTAGTCAACAATACTCATGTACTTAATGTGGTCATATGCAAATGAATGCTGTGGTTAGGATTAACAACTGCTACTCATGAACCTATCTGGTCTTATATCTAGTACTGGTAATTCTGGTCTCTTAACCAAGATGTCATTATTACAACATACATCAAGAAGTTTTCTTCACATGATGATTTGTGGAGAGAGAGAAAGGGTCAGAGAGAGATTAGCTGAACTGAACATAAAAATAACAAAGTCATTCAGCTTTTTAACTTGGTAAACACAAATATAAAACACACCTCTGTACAATGTTAACAAACTGTTCACAAATTTTATACACACACACATACTTTTGTTTGAGTGTTCATGATAGCAGATTGAACACAGATTTAACCACCCACACCTGATTAACAAGCAGATAGGATCACCCATCACAACCTTTAGGGTCTGGTTTTTATGCACCAATGGGATTCTTCTGGATAAGAACAAATATACCAGTATGTATCATGTATCAAAATTTAAAAAAAAAAAAACCCACAAACTTAAGAGTAACATCTGGTCTATGAAATGTCAATATATTGGAAACAAAATAAATTATTGATGCTTATAAATTATAAATATATGCATATCTACTACCTACTTTATCTTCTGGCATAATAATAATGTTACAACAGAGTAGTGATGACGATGGTGGTGGTGGTGACTTTAAAGAGGGCATTTTTGACAAGATACAATCTAATTAAAATCAGATATTAGATCCGCGCTCACATACTCGTTTCGTGTAGCGAGTATGTGAGCGGATCTAACATCTAATTTTAATTAGATTGGACATGATATATTTGTGAAGCATACCTCAAAACTTAAGACAAGGTTACAATTACGAAGAGATAAAAAGACTAAAGCTGTCTTCACTCACCCGGGTATATGATACCCTTGCTGACACAAATTCCCTGACTACAGTTCCAAAGCACTGATTGATGGTTATGAAATTAGAGATAAAGTCTTGCTAATCAGATACAGAATCTTTATTAATTTAAGTTAAAATGAAAATAACAATAACATAAGCTCTCTTAGGAGCTTGTATTTCAACTTAACAAATTGACTCAAAAAAATTCTCATGAATAAAAAAAGGATTGATATTATACAATTTCTATTGACCACAATCCCTCACAAAGAATATTTGCTCGCAAATTAATTTTCCTTAAAATACTACAGATTTTTTTTTAAAGAAATTAATTCAAGTATACTTTAACAAGTAAAAAAGGATATGGCCAATAAATTACCAATTTGTTAATAAATTTGAAAAAACTGTGACTCTGAATTACCAAATCCATGCATTCTGTAAGATTTTAGCTATCAGATATGTTGCTTTTTAAGTAATTTCTAAACGACCTTGGCCTTAACTTACTCTTATAAAAAAGCTGGTAATAAGAAAGATTTGCTTTATCGCAATTCACCTTTGAATTAGAACGCTTTACCCGATATAGTATTGCGTTGTGTGACGACACAATTGAATGAGACGATTGAACAATTTGAATGACATGTTTGATGTAATACAACAAGAGTTTTCATTGGCCGATTACAGCCCGCCCACTTTCTCGAGCGGATTCGAACTGTACATAGCTCTCTGAAAAGATCCACCTCTTATAAAAACCTTCGATTTAAGGGTCACAAAAAGCTGCAGACGGTTGAGGCCTGAAATCGGTGTATTCTTGTGTTGCTGTCTCATAAACTCAATATAAAAAAATCTTAACATATTTTCCTACTATATAGTTGCGTTCAAACATACCTTCAAATATTCATTAAAGCCACACAACACCCGAAAACTCGCAGCTTCAAACGATTTCGTTTGTTGACGTAGCCATTTTAGGTAGCCAATCAATTCGAACTCTTGCTATTGGCATCTATTAATAAAATCGGTTGTAAGTTATGTATTCGCTCTTCATTTATTATCAACACGAATAATTAATAGAAATTAAAACATTTTGTACCAGTTTTTGTAAAGGTAAAATAAGCTCTAGATGAACGAAAATGCTACATAAGCCCATTAGATGGAGATCGGCCGGCGCAGACGCTCATGACTAGTGAAAGCCGCACTGCCTTGAGTTTAGCTATTTGAATAATTATCATTTAATAGGACTGGGGTGGAATATTATTTAAACAATTTAGCTAAAATATTTGTGGGGTATTAGTACACATCTAGACGCTATTGTGCCAATATGGAAATGAACCGGGATTCGAATTGACTGGCTACCTAACATGGCTACATCTACGAACGAAATCATCAAAAGCTGTGATCGAGTTTTTGGGTCGTATGGGGCTTTAATAAATATTTGAAGGTATGTTTGGACACGAGTATAGTAGGAAAATATGTTAAGAATTTTTTTTATATTAAATTTATGAGACAACAACACAAGAATACAACTTTTTCTCTTTCTTCCTTTGAAGTTTTTTTTCCATCTAGCATCTGGCCGTCATGTTTTCAAATGTTGACTACTCCCGTATAAGGGAATTTGGGCGGACTTATACATATGGACCAATGAGAGTTTCTGTTGCATTTCGCAATTGTATTACAAACAGATTCAATTGTGTCGTCACACAACGCAATACTATATCGGCCAAAGCGTTCTAATTCAAATGTGAATTGCGATAAGTATACATCAAAACCCTGCGAACAATTAATAACCTATGATTTTTATGTAAATTAGTGAGGTTACCTTGATACAAAATTAAGTTTCACTAATAAATAATTGATATGGCATTAGATCAAGGAAAGAATTTTTATCTAAAATATAGGCAATTCATAGTAAAACAATGATTTTTATCTAAAATATAGGCAATTCATAGTAAAACAATGATTTTTATCTAAAATATAGGCAATTCATAGTAAAACAATGATTTTTCATTAAAGTACAACATGGTCATACCCCAAACCTTGAATTCCATGCAATAAACTTGTTTGGTACAAACATGATTGCAATTGTATAATGATCTATAATCATATGAGAAGTACTGAAGTAATGAACACTGTCAACCAACCTCCACCCCTTTTCTTTTGGTATGTAACAGGAAGGGAGAAAATGCAACAGACCAGATAAGGATTCGAACCCGGGCCCCCTGAATCTCTAGTCAGGTGCTCTACCAACTGAGCTATCTGACCACCTCCAATCGAACCCGGCTGACCACTACATTCCTCCCTCCTTAAATGTCTTTGCCCTTGAGGACACAACCCAGATTCTTTTTGCCCCTGGCAGGACTTTCCCCTGCAAGTCCAGGGGTGGTCAATGGCACCAAATGTAACAGGAAGGGAGAAAATGCAATGAACAAGACTGGGATTCGAACCTGAGCCCCCTGAATCTCCAGTCAGGTGCTCTACCAACTGAGCTATCTGGCCACCAGCGATCGCACCCGGCTGGCCGCTACAGGTATCATGAAATAAAATTCTTTACTAGTAATGTAACAGGAAAGGAGAATATGCACTTTGATCTCGGGGGGCATAAAAATATGAATAATAAAACACGTTTCTTTGGTTTGTTAAATATGGGATATGAAAGTCACAAACATTGCAGAAAAAAATTGCATAACCTAACCCCAACCTGGGTTATGCATTTTTGTTGTTGCAATGTTTAAAGCACCAAAGCAAGCATTCTAAAGATGACTTACCACAGTAAGTCTCAATGACATAAGAGGCAATTATAATGTGATAGTAATGTTCATGTTTTGGAAAGATGGACCAACACACAATGTATCAAAACTAGAATGTATACATCACTTTGCAATGTTGCATGGAGAATGAAAAACGGACACCAGTTGCATACATTAGTAATTTACATTAAAACAAACAATACTCATACAGAATTAACCTAAAGGTTTCCTATGAATAAGTTTCTTAATTTTGATATGTCGTGTGACCTTTGACCGTTAATCTTATGAAAACTCTATTTTGCAGAATTACAAAAATATGGAAAGGTTATTATGGTCAGATAGATCATCATAAACATTTAAACAGGACGAAAACAATGTGTCCCAATCTTTGACATAAAGTAATGAATTTGTTTTAATTAACAGTCCTCACTAGAGTATAATAATAATTATATGTATTGGAACTGCTTGTACAATCTCAGATTAATGAACATACCAACTTCACTGTGTTTTCCCCTTGTCCTTGACTTACTTTATATGTAATAATGGCAAGTCTGCCAATTTTCCCTTTTGTAATCTTGTGTAATTGATTTTTTCCTTCCATTAATAAGGAATTACTGCAGATTAGTGGGATCAGACACGAATTGGTAAATGAATGCACAACTCAAACTTGTCCAATGATTCCTTAAAATACTGACAAACTAATGAGAAATAAATCTGTCTGCTCATAGTCTGCACCACAAGGAAGATTGGATTTTGTTAAAGGACAGCAATCAATAGATGTCTTCATTTCAATTTCAATAACACTGATATACATGCAGCTATAATCTGGGGTGAAAAATCACAGTTCTTTGCAAACCACACCGATGGCGGATGTTGAGATCTAAAGAAACTGAAGTTTGCCGACTATTTTCAGGAAAGGCTTGTATCGTCCAAATTAATAAAGAATGACAGACAGATAGCTGCATAGGCAGATTAATCATTTTAGATTTTGTTGCCGAGCTATCAATAAATTTACAAAATAATATTAATGATCACATTCTGTAAAGTCCTTAAATAAACACAATAAATTCATTACGATTGCGTAATTTCGCAAGAAGCATCACTCGTGAATTAAAATTACTCACTTTATTTTTACATTGCTAAAATATATGTAAAGACTCTTGATCACCAGAGTACTTGTGAATTTATGTTCTCACGATTTGACGTATATGAGTCATTTCATGATATTAAGTACAAGTACCTGCATAAAATAAGGAATCTACAGTAGCAGAAGTTTGTAGCAGAAAATAAACCCTCCTGGTCTCCAGATTTTGTTGGAAAATAGAAAACATGCAAGCCAAAAGGGACGAGGTTTTTATTTTCCACCAACATCTCAAGATCAAGAGGGTTACTCTGACAATGATTCTGATGTGATCATTTCTACCCTACTATAATGGTGATGTTTGTAGTGTATACAAAGTAAAGAATTTCTTGAGGAGTAATACATCCATTGCACAGGATGTCAAGGTTTAAAAAATCTCAACAAAAACTTTAATCCAACAATGGTGTTTTGAAGTCAAGATGATTTTTCTTTAAATTTAACACAGGTACCAGACTCTAGAATTTAGAATCCTATCACCCTGGAAAAAATTTCATACAAGGTGTTGTTTAGGATGCAAACATTACAATGATATATGTGTGTCTAAAGGATAATTTGATTACTAATAATTCAATTTCATTAGAAACACTCAATTTCATTGGCTAAGCAACTGTGATACTTTACTTTTATTAGTTACATTTTGAAGGACTGTTATGACCTTGATCCTTGACCTGTCCATAGGGATTTTCAAAAGTTAGCATGCATGACCTCATGACCCCCAATACTATAGGTGTCTTTCTTTATCATGTCACAAGTGATGACAAACAGATACCGACAATGTAATTCAGGAAGGCCAGCTTAAATGTTATTCAAATATCCATTGTTTATTGTCTTCTGGATTGTTTACAACTTTAATTATCCACCACCACCCCTCCTCTCTCCAGTGATTTGGATTAATACTTTTCATGTAATTATCCATATTTTATTATCTATGGCAGTTTGGATATCCAAGCAAACATTATGTAATAGAGGGATTAAGGGGAGATTTCAATATTCACAATGATAAAATTGTCTTGCCCCTAAAAAATTATATTGTGTCATTGTACGCCTGTCACATAGAGTCAAGCTTCTCTCAAGTTTACCTCCTGCTTATTAACTTACTGAGTTGTTCAGTGTGCATGCTTATTTAACAGGTTGGGAACACTTCCCCTATAGCGAG
Organism: Ostrea edulis; assembly: GCF_947568905.1. Taxonomy (NCBI): domain Eukaryota; kingdom Metazoa; phylum Mollusca; class Bivalvia; order Ostreida; family Ostreidae; genus Ostrea; species Ostrea edulis. The sequence goes on from NC_079165.1 coordinate 43,442,093, forward strand.
ATATTCTCGCTAAAACGCGATTATCCCTCTCTAGCGAGAATAAATATATCCCGTACAACCGAGAAAAACACCCGTGGAATACATCTCTTCGTGTTTCACGTGAAAAGAAGAAAGAGTGCTAAAATGCGTGATACTTCTGCAAATATATTAATCAAAACAAAAACACTCACGATGTGTATTGGATTTCAGACTGCTTCCCTCTTACGCAGCAACTTTGACATGATATTTCATGACTATGTTGTCAATTTCATAGAAACAATTCGCATCATGTTGAGTGCGTGTCGCACTTATTCAGCGTTGCACGGGATTTGACATTATTTTCAATAAAGACGCAAAAACACCTGTTTGTGGTAATGTTTATTTCTCGCTAAAGAGGGATAATCACGTTTTAGCGAGAATATCTCGCCATAGGGGAAGTGTTCCCAACCTGTTTAAGCCTGCATTACTCTCATGGCCCCAAGCAAACTACATCTGATCCTCAATTCAGGCTCATGACAGTGAGTGAGTCCTGGCAAAGATATATACATGCTACGCCATAAAACAGAATAACACAACCCTCTGTTTAGTTTCAGGTAGATCTCTTTTCAGTATTTTTTTTTTTTTTACTAATTCACATTTTCTTGCATCCCCATATCTGAATGATTACTGTAACATATATTATCTTTTGTTTGTTGGCACAAATCAGGATTTGAAGTCTGATCCATTTTAGGGTACAATCTTTCTGACCCTCTTGTTTGTAAAAATCTGCGTTTGACAATGAATATTGAATTTAAAATAATTCAGTGTTTCATCTAATTTCAGGAAGAATTAAATCAACAAAAACAATTTAAAAAAAATAGGAGTAAAATAATAATCATGAATTAATCCATGTGTGATGAGGAAATCTCATCCTCAGAATTGAATATTTTAGTTGAAATACTGAACTCTGGGGGTGAGATTACCGATAGGAAGCATTTGTTTCATTGCCCCCTGACCATGTCTCTAGTTAGGACAGAAAATTCTTTTCTTTTATATGGTTTATCAACACTGGAATGAAAGATGGAATTTTCCTTCTGAGAAAGAAAGTCTGCCTGCAAACAAAAGATGCAATCAATGAAGAAATTCTCAGTCCAGATATGTCATCTCAGATTATTTATGAAAACAAAGGAGGGTCATGCCTTCTAATCAATGAGAAAAATCCATGAAAGCAATGCAAATATAAACATCTGAGAATTGCGGTTTCAGAAATCTTGCAATCGTGCATGTTTTCGAAACAGACACCACTTCATTACAAAAAATATGTTATTTCTTTTAAAGGTCACACGCAACGTTTCTCAACATAACTTTTTTGTGATATTTCAGGTACCACTTGGATCCTATCTTGTTTCTACAAAAAAAAATATAAAAAAATTGGGGTATATATATTACCTGTTCTGTCTTAGAGTTTGCATATTTTGATAGTTCCAGGAGGCTTAGCGGTGGTGGAAAAGTAAAAATGTAAAGTTAGCAATTATGTATTACAAAATATATATGGACATTACTAAGCTATTATAGTGAAGAATGGAAGAAAATTCTTTAAATTACATCTATTGGGGTTAAAAGCCAGGACCTTTGCCTTAATGTTAGAATTGAGGTGATCTAACCACTTAGCTAAGGATGATAGATGTTACTACAATATAGAACTCAAATCTATTTCAGATATATCATACAAGAACTCTTCATACATACAGTGTTCCCTCAATATATTGCCAACTTTTCTTCAAGACGAATTTGGGCAATAAAGTGTGTGTGTGTGTGTGGGGGGGGGGGGGGGGGGATATAACGAATTCACAATTATGGACAATTCACTGAGCAATCAAAAGGAATTCATTACCATAAAGTTATTTGGACCCCATTTTGTATTTATAAACATTTAAATTATCTTGATTAGTAATTAACCTGGTCACCTGAATACTTTCTCTGCACTGTCACACTTCAATGCACTGTGATCAAAGTACAGGTGTGATTACTGATGGGTGTTAAGTAATTGGCATTATCATGGAGGGTAAACTCTATAAAATTTGACCATTTGTTTGTGAAAATCACTGCCATATGGTATTATAGAGGGTTGGCATTATAACAGGGGTGTTAACATGGAAGGAAATCTGTTCTTTAAAATTTTCAGGCAATAAGTGGGGGTGGCATCATAAGGGGGGGGGGGGGGGGGGGGGGGCAATATATTGAGGGAGCACTGTATATGAATAAAGAAGGTGAAAATATAATTTTAAAAAATGTCAGAAACGTCAATTTTGTATGACTTAAAAATGTAAAATGTGAAACATGTATGCAAGTACTATTTATACAATGTAAGAAAGCTGATCAATGTCAAGGAAAAAAATCACTGAATTATCTCATTATTCCAAGAAAAGACCTTCAAATTTCCAGATAATATAACATTCATCTGATATCAAATAATACATGAATATACACAATAAATTGGCAAATTTTAAACATATATACATGTAGTATGATGTTACTTTATTGCCTTTCTTTCATGTATCGGTGCAGAGAGGTTTCGTAAAAATATTGCCCATATTGAACATTGCAAGAAAAGAGTATGACCTATAGCTACCATGTTCACAAAATTTTATGACCTAAGAATATTTGATATGTCGACCTAATATTCTCTCGATATTTTGAGACCTTTTCTAGTAAATTCGAAATTGCTGAATTCCCTCGTAATTTCAAGATCTTTTTCATGTCAGAAATTGAGGGCATTTGAACAGCTAGTGTATAATGTCACACTTACAATATTAAGATCTTTATCATGCTGACTTTAATAGGTCAAATCATTTTTTGATAAAAACAATTTAGCTTTAGTTTCTATGATTTCATGGAGAACACATTTTTAAAAAAAAACCATTTCATGAAAACATAGGGTCGGGGGAGGGGGTTTATACATACACAAACTCAATCATAGGTTTATGAATACAATGCTTCAAGTGACAACATAGTAGAAAATTCAAAATAAACAAATTAAACAGAACGGGCGATTTTGTTAGTTAATACCGACAAGTAACACACTGCATGTAGTAGCATGACGTTGTTTCTGTCAGAATTAGACACCACAGATAATGTACTGGTTGACATAAGTACATGTTAGCAGGTGTGTATTTCTGAGAAATTGCAATGCTGTGGCCAAACTGTAATGCTAGTTGATTGGCATGAGGTTATTATAATCAATTACTCTGTAAAAATAAGAAAGTCCTTATTTGAAATCTGCGGAAGGAAAAACAGACAAATCATGTACCCTCTATGTAATAATCCTTCAAAATTGATGAAGTTCAATAACCTGTAATTTTCTCAAAATTAAAAGAAAATCAAAATCCTTGCCATGTACATCACCTTCAATACCCATATAAGCAAGCACTCTGTAAAATAAGAAGGTTTTCACTTGAAAACTGTGGGAGCAGTTCACCAAAGAATCATGTATGTACTTTCTTTGTAATATTTCCTCA
>NC_079165.1:43450568-43590568 GCF_947568905.1 Ostrea edulis
GAGAAGGAACCCATTCCAGTGTTTCATGTTAATATTTCAATATCTATTCAAAATCAAACTATGGCTGCCATTCATGAAAACCAATCATAACTTCTCAGATCATATTTGTTTGTTAACAATGGACCATGTGTGATGTTTGCAAATGCCCCCCTCCCCCTCCCTAACTCTTTTTTTCTTTTGGTTTTTTTTCTTTCATATTAAAAATATATGCTATTTTGTTGAATGTTATTAACATTTTCAGCAAAATAATTGAAATTAACCTTTATATAAAAACATATAAAAGTACTGAATTCATTTCATAATATTTAAAACAAAAGGTTAATTTCCATATTTTTAAATTGACTATCTGCCAAAAATATAAAAATTATGAATGTAAAAAGATTTTAACAATGGTTAGAAAATATAAAACTGCCACAATAGGACATATGTAGGACAGTAAAAGCTGTAAAACCTCAATAGTACAATGTGTGAAACCTCAATAGTACAATATGTACTACTAGTAAATCAGGAGTACCTTCATATGGTACAATACATACAAAGTCTTACCTGTTACACTCAGAATCCTTCAGGAAAATCCAGCAAAACGCTCCTTAATTCACCGTGCATGTGTTTACAAATATTGTAAAACTGAAACATGTCAATAACAATGGCTGATGCAAATAATTTATCATCTGCATTCTGCACAGCTGTGACAGGTACTAGTAGATTGAGTTTACATTTTATTGGGATTTCCTTGCCAGGTGAGATTTTGTACACACACGCAAATTAATACCATCTAGCTTAAAAAATCTAGCAATAACCGAGGTCTAATTCAAAATTTGATTTGAAGCTATCTTTTACTAGACAATCAATTCATATTAAAAATTACCCATCAAATTGTCCAAAACACTTAAATTTTCAAATCTAAAACATATATTATAATGTTTAAATAAAAAGCACATTTAAAAGATTTTAAAGTCCAAATATAAGATTATATAATCTTCAATAAAAACTAACAATTACACCATTCAGCATACCTTAAGTCCAAAACATGCCTGATCTGACTACCATCACTACATGCATACAAGTCCTCATTAAGATCTTGTAAAATATCACCTCTTACCATATTTTTCCAGACATATTTCACTTTAGAATAGCAGTTCAATGCTAGGACAAATGTTCCTAAATCCAGATTTGACTTAAAAAGGAAAAACATTAAACATTTAAATACAGAGAGAGACTTAAGTGTTGGTTTATAGGGTCAGTCTGAGAAGATCGTTATTGTGATAAAATCTAATAGGTGTATTTAATAAACCTGGTTCTGGAGACATCCATGCACTGTTGTTCAAAGGTGATGGGCACTGCTAAATGTAAAATGCATTATTTTATTTTTGTTTTCTTTCAATTTAAGGTCATAAGAGTTCATGATGCTGTAGGATATAGTGTTTGGGATAGCAGTGCCACATTAAAACTCTATATACTTTAAAACCTTTAAAATATATTTTTAATTTAAACATAAATCTACCTAAAATCTATTCTGAAAATATTTATTCACTAAAACATGATGAATGGGAACAATGAGTATCTTATGATTTGTCCTTTTTCTATGTGAGAAAATTCCTGATTTGCCAGAAAGATACTTCCCAAATACACCCTACACACTCTCTTGAGAAGATTAAAAGCATCTTTAAAACAGTCAAATATGCCTTGAATGTGAAATTCTAATTCCCTTTAATATTTGCTGCGCGAACATTTATATTTCTCCATCTTCATCGGTCAAATAGATAATATTCAATAGCAGACTTCACCATATCAAATTATTCCAGATACACATACATTCTTTAAGGACCATCTTAACCTTTAAATGCCATTATTTAGGTCTATAAGACTAGAATTATTTGCTTAGCCTTCATTCTTTCCATAGTGTACTCTGACCACTTCACTGTTCAAACAGGACAATTTGAGGAGATTTCCTTTTACATATAGACATTACTGTTCCAGTCAATAAAAATGTGAATTTCAATACACTAATTCATAAACTTTACATTCATGTATCTTTAAAAAACTGAAATAGAAAATTAAATTTCTCCATTTGAAACATTAGTTTTGGTATGTCATGATCATCGTTAAGATGCATTTTAATGTACTGGAAGTTTGGTTTTTCTACAGTAAAACCTGTTTACTGCAAAGAGCCAGGGACCAGTTAACACTTAACATGATTGTATGTATAGTTCATTATAGACAGGTAGCTTCACTATAAGCAAGAGTTACTGAGTTGAAAGTGAAATATATTATTCTACTTTATATCAATTTTCTTCAAAACAAAAAACATACTAAAACTTTCAGTTAGCAGGGGTTTAGGTCACAAATGGAAGACAGAAGATCAAGGAGCATCTTGAATTCCCCACTGTGTCCACAGATGGGGGACAAGAAAGCCTCTGGAATTATCAGATGGGGGACAAGAAAGCCTCCAGAATTATCAGATGGGGGACAAGAAAGCCTCCAGAATTATCAGATCAACAAACATTATTCCTTATCTGAAATTTCAGATTAAGTTTGAAATGGAGATATGTGTGCTTTTACAGAATTTGCAATACACTTTTTTTTTTTTTTTTTATCAATGTGGGGGTCCTGGGGGTGAAGCCAATCAGAAGCTCCAGGGTTGATATTTAATCATTTCACTAAAATGCGTCTTTCTTGCATATAATTTTTGGTGCAGGTGAAGTGTGGGATTTTAAACCCTCCATTTCTCCCTATATATATCCATCAGTGACTTTGAGACCTACAGGCCATACTATAGAGGAAATCCCCTGTAAAACCTTCATGACAGTGTATAAGATGATGCAATATTTCAATTAGATTTCCTTTTCTTTCTCTCCTTTGTTATACAAGAAATGTTTCCTAAAAATCCACTCCAATAAAGTAATCATGATTAACAACCCACTCCAATAAAGTAATCATGATTAACATTCCATTCCTATAAAGTATTCATGATTAATATTCCACTCCTATAAAGTAATCATGATTAACAATCCACTCCTATAAAGTAATCATGATTAACATTCCATTCCTATAAAGTATTCATGATTAATATTCCACTCCTATAAAGTAATCATGATTAACAATCCACTCCTATAAAGTAATCATGATTAACAATCCATTCCTATAAAGTATTCATGATTAACATTCCACTCCTATAAAGTATTCATGATTAACAATCCACTGCAATAAAGTAATCATGATTAACAATCCACTCCCATAAAGTAATCAAACTAGTAACTTAATTACAATTTGTTTACACTTATTTGTAGAAAGACTCTCAGTCTCAATTTCACCATATTCCAATATCTTATTTGACATTCCATGGAAAATTGATTCAGATCCAATGTGTATTTAATTTACAGAACAATGATCTTTTGATATGCGAATTTTTCTAATTAAATCACCTACTCTTTCTTGAAGGTATGGGCCTTTAATTGAAGTCTGATGAAGATATCTGCACTATAATCAATGAAACATAAATTCAGCATACTTCTAGTACTGAAAGGTTAACATTAATTTAGTCTTAATCAAAGTTACAGAGAAACTGATTAAACAAAAAGATATTGATACCCAATCAATTTTTCAGAACTTCTAAGAGATGCTTTAATACAAATTTTTTTATTAACAGCACAATTTCCCAATGAGAATTTTTTTTTTTTAAAAACTGACTTTCTATAAAGCATACAAATACATGCATAGAAAGAAATGAAAAATATCAAATGAGACCCTTAGAAAGTTGTATTAGGGTATAAATGAAACTAAAAAATTGATGGTTTCATGAATACATGTGCAATGCTATCAGATGGTAACTGCACATCCCTTGTGATTCTTTACCTATTTTTTTCAAGATAGACCCATGCATAGTGATGGAATCGGCAAAAGAAGAAACAAAGACTCAGGGTATATACCATATTGCAGGCAGTTTCTGCGGTTGTCTATTTTTTGAGAATTATTAGGATATGAAAAATCCACAAAAGTTACAATCACAAAAATCACGTATTGATACACATAGGTATAGATAGGGATAATACAACTGCAGAAATTGAAAATGCAGAATGCAATTTGGTACCTAGCTTTTACAAAATGGATCGTAAAAATTTCCAACCACAGAAAATACCCGTTATACAGTATCTTTTGGCATATTATAAATGAAGTTTTTTCATGGCAACATCATTCAACACGGGAATTTTACAGCGTAATTTGGTAAAAGAGATATTATGCAACTACAGCTTCACCACCCCCTCTGCATACTAAAAAGGTCAATGAGTTTCACTTTTTTGAAAGAGCTACACTTCTGAAATGAGTTTTAAATAATTTTCCTTGTGATGAATATTTGATTAAAAAGAAACCATAAAAAAATTGATAAATCTAAATTTGATCTTCGAAGATATTTCAGCTGCATTTTTCAACCTTCATCAATAATGTAAAATAGCTGATGTTTACCATCTTATATTTTATCCTCTGGAGAATTAGGGCATTCCCATTTCATAAATTTGATTTAACAGCAACAGGGTGAAGTAGTTGATAGGGTGTTAAATTAGTCTGGAGAAGACATTCATAATGGACTATTGCCAGAGCACCTCTGAATTCAAATATTTGCCAACTTTGATTTTTCTTCATATTTGTCACAATCATAGTGGTCACATAACCATGCAACCTCATAAAAGAAAACCTTTTTTGCTGACAAGTTCTTCATATGTTTCCATGACTTAGTGTTTCATTCAACTGGTTTTTAGAAATATGTGTTTCAGTATCGCCCTAGACTGTGTTATGGCATCATAATAACCATGATCAACCAATATATTGCTTACCCTAGAAGCAGGATGTTCACAACGTGTCAATTTCCTATGTTGAACCATCTCTGTCCAATTTCACTGAAATAGCATGGCAATTTTCCAGGGACACTGGCTATTTTCACATCTCAAGACATGATTTTCCCTATATATTGATCTGCTAGCCTAATGGCTTTTCTGATTTCTTTTTCCAGGCTGTTAATTTTAGTTTCTAAACAAGTCACCAGTCCACAACCACCTCCATGTAATAGAAGCCCTGTTAAAATTCACCATATACCCTGCATTTAAACTTCCACATACACATCATAACAATGATCATTAGAGCATGGAAAAATATTTAAAAACTGTTTATCTGGCCATTGGAATTTACTAAGGCACTAATTTCATTCGATCATGTAAATCAAATGAATTTTCATATTGCTTACAGGAAAAATATAATTGTTCTTTTTTTTTCAACTGGCAAGAAATATATTGGAAAGTTATTGTGTCCTATGTGTCATTTGGATCAAACTATTGTCATTGACCAAATCCCTCCACAAAAGACATTACTCCATAGTCAAGACCTTTAACACCACTGTTCAATATCTACAAGTAAAAAATCAGGGATTTAATTCATGTCACTGCTTTAAAAGTTTACTGTTTGACAAGGACTCCACAAGAATTCATTGCACACAATATTTTACAACAATCTGCATCTAAAATCATCATAAGTGAAGGAATTTCATATTGCTCTGAGCGTGCAACCATTTTAATTTTTGTCGACGAAGAAAATTTGTTACACAAAGCAATTTGCAATCTATCTCACCTAGTACATATTATCATTAAGTAAAGGAATTCCTCTTTGCCTAGAGTGTTCCATTATCCCTTAAAACCTAATGCATTAAAGATTGCAAAATACATGCAAAAGATGTAAATGTTAAAAAAAAATTATATCAGCAATAAAAAACTTATCTATTGGAATGTCGAGCTCAAAATTAAGTAATATGAATATTTTCAATAAATGAATCCAATCAATCAAACTACATTCTTTCAAAAGATCTATTGTTTCTAAACAAGCCTCGAGCCGTCAACCATAAAATATTGAACTGGGTCATCCTGCTAGAACTGTTTTACCTTAAATTCATTCTCAAAGTCAATCAAAGTCTTTGGGGACTAATTGCAGATGTGGAATCTTTTTTATAACCCCTTCCTGGTCTCAATACCATTGACTGAATGAGCAATGTTGAATTTGTACCTTATATAAGGATCATTGGATGTTAATTTGGACAACTGAATCTAGTCCTCAGAGATGTGAGCTAGGAGCTCTTTGGGCCGTTTTTTGCTCTCACTATAACAAAGATTTCTCTTTAACAGAGTTCCCTATACCAATGTAAACACACATGTATGAAAAATACTTGTTCAGTACTGTAATTTACAATGCAAGTCGTTTACTGTTTCTACTAGCATTGCCCCAACACTAAATTCTACCACCTAAAATGGAGTAAAAATTAACAAATACATGTAAATAGTTTCATACACAGAATCCTATCATATATACAGCCACTGCTAGTCAGACGCCTGCAAGTTTTCAAAGGGCATTATGTACATTTTCATAATCATGTCCATGTCATCCATTAGATGACAGTTATCTACTTTATAATCATGTCCATGTCATCCATTAGATGACAGTTATCTACTTTATAATCATGTCCACGTCATCCATTAGATGACAGTTATCTACTTTATAATCATGTCCATGTCATCCATTAGATGACAGTTATCTACTTTATAATCATGTCCATGTCATCCATTAGATGACAGTTATCTACTTTATAATCATGTCCATGTCATCCATTAGATGACAGTTATCTACTTTATAATCATGTCCATGTCATCCATTAGATGACAGTTATCTACTTTATAATCATGTCCATGTCATCCATTAGATGACAGTTATCTACTTTATAATCATGTCCACGTCATCCATTAGATGAGTTATCTACTTTAGGGAAATTTACTCACTTTCTACCACTCACCGTGTTTCAAAAATTCGAATTCATCGGTTTTCTCTAGATTTCTAATATTCATCAGAATAATGTATTCCCACTAATCTTAATGGCCATCTCCTGAAACCATAAACAAAAACAAATATCTTAACAAATTCTTCATGTTTTACAGGGCTTAGGAGTGCAAAATAAATTGTCATAAAGCAGCTAGAACAAAAATATTAACAGGTGGTTAAAAAGATACCGGTAGCTTCAACTCACCTATCAGAATTCAGCGAGCGCCTATTAAAAAGATACCAGTAGTTTCAACTTACCTATCAGAATTCAGCGAGCGCCTGTTAAAAAGATACCCAGAGCTTCAACTCACCTATCAGAATTCAGCAAGGTTTCACTCAAGTTGATTGCAAGCATCTTTGGTTTGTTAAACAGGATATGCATGAAAGACACAAATATTGCAGGAAAAATGCATAACCTGCTTTAGCAATATTTCTTCACATCATATGTAATTCAAATTTTCTTTATAATCCTTCATAAAATTATATCAAATGAATTTTCCAGAATACAATTATAAGGATTGAAAGTAATTTCTTCTCATTCTATACAATATAAAGTAAGTTTGGACAGTTTAATATGCTTGCTTCTTCTAATCCACTTTACATTTCATACATCATAAACTATCCCAATTTTACTTAAAATAAGTAGAAATTGCTTTCAGTCCTTATCGAGTCTTTTTTGCCCCTGGAGGAACATACATATAGGACCTTGACAACAGCTCTCCATTTGTTTCTGTCACCACCCCGGGATATTTGGGTATTTCTACATCTAGGGTCTGTCTCTAGGTTGTTGCTGTATGCCCTCTTTTCCTCTTGCCCTGTGGATTCCAGAGCATATTGTGCTGGTAATGCTGCTTTGTGGTTTCTGCATGATGAGGCCAATCCATCCCCATTTTCTTTGTTTGATGCTATTCATTATGAGATTATATCATTTTTATCCTGAGAATTTGGTATACAGACATCTTGTAGGCTGTTCTCTGTCTTCTTGGGTCTGTTTCCACGTTTTTGACTCTTTAAGGAGGAATGATTTTACAAATGTCTTGATTAATCTGAGCTTAGTTTAGTCTTTAAGTTGATGTTTCTTTTTTTCCTGATAAGTCATAATGTGACATCACATATTTCTTGCCTTTTGTATTTTTGATATCTTATGTCTTCATCTGTTATTCCCATATTATCAGTGCTTCAAATGCATGTGAATCTGTCTACCTCCTCACTGTGCCTGCCTTCCAAAATGAAAGGGGAGTCTTGTTACATGTTGATTCATAGGATTTTAAGTTTTTGGGAATTATTGTCTAGATCTACTGATTTTGCAACTGCATGATGTGACTGTTTTTTGTTGAATATGCTGGAATTGATAAGAAAAAAGTCCCACATCATCCTGCAAAAACAAGATCTTCTAATTTTATTGTTATAAGTCCACCAAATGCCAAATAGTTTTCATTATCCAATCTATTACAGTGCTGAAGGTGAGTGGAGATAGAAGACATCCTTGTTGAACCCCGGTGAGAATTCATGATTAACAGTGCTGCATTGTGGATGACTTGAATTTTTGTCTTATCATATAGTCACTGGATTATTTTTTCAATTCTTTGTTAAAATGCTGCAGTGCCATAATATTCTCCATGAAGCAGTTTCAAGATAATAGCTCTTCTATGTAGGAGGTACAATTGTATTTAATGCTACCCTGAATGCTAAGTGGAACAGAGTGCACTTACAGTCAGCGAGAAAGAAAATAAAAAAAACATGAAAACCTGCTTCTGTTTAACATGTAAATGTAGGAAATACAAAATACTATCGTAAGAAATGAAAACATAAAAACAATGTCATATTTGAAGTAATATCCTAAAAGCACAAAATAATGTGTTATAAAAAGTGCTTCATGAATTGTGTTTATTTACTCCCTGAATACTTAATGCTTGCTTTGAGCATCAATCGATGTTGGGTGATAAAAACTGTGTATCAGAAACTTACTGTGTACATTCATTCATGTAGTAATGGGCATTTGTTCCATCCCCATGTGTAAACAAATTGTTTCACGCCTTACCATGTACAAGAGTTTACGAGAGTTCTCTCAAGGGAAATAACCCAGACGCATCTCAAAACTTGCGACTTTGTTGAATGCTTTTCTAAAGTCAAGAAATTAATTAAAGTAGCTATTTGATCTGCGCATGAGTGCCTGCATCTAAATCCTTCTTGTTCATGGATCTCTTTTATAAAGACATCTTTAATTCTTTCTCAGCATGTTATATTATTCAGTCGAGGACAGTATTACCAGGGAGTGCAATAAGTTGGGATTCCTCTCCTACTTTTATTCCTCAATTAGATATAATCATGTTATAGATGTAAAAATCTTCTGAATTCAAAATTTTTAAGTTACATACCTGTTTTGGTATATAGTTGGCCCTGTAATATCTGAGAAGTTGGAAATGTTCAAATTGTAGCAATGTGAGAATTTTGTGAATAACTTTCAAATTTTATGATTGAAATGAATTGAATTTGCAATTGATAAGATTGTATAATAAAGTTATACTACAAACACATGCCAAAATGATGGCAAGCAGCTTTGATTTTATTTAATGTCCAATTTGATGTACTTAGTATTTTTACCGCAAAAAGGTTGGTGAGTGATTGGCGTGTTTAATAGTCATGTGACTTTAGACCAGGGTTGGATTTTTTCATATTGTCCAGTGGGTTTGAAGTGTTCAGACGCTTTTATGTTTTAGTTATAGTTGGAGCTATTTTGCCATCTGGGTATTTCTTTGTTTTTATGGAAACAATAGCATTGCAGTTGGCAGTCTGAATTATATTGCTAATATCTAACAAATGCACATTTAACTTTTATTGCAGTTGCACCACAGAAGCTTACATATCATAAACATCAAGCCTAAAGTCCATAACTTTGGTAAGTTATACTATTTAGATTGTTTAAACAATATAAAATTCAATTAAAGCAATAATATAAATAATTTGTTTTTAAACTTATTTTTCTCTTTTAAAAAATATAAATAAGTTTGGTGAATCACTTTATAAAATTGTGATTAAAGTGCTTGATTATCACTTGATATATAACTTAGTGTTAAGTTTCAAATGATACATGACATTGTGTATATATAAAATGTATAAGTATTTGATGTGATATACATTTTCATGTAATTTTGATATATGTGACTTTCTGTTTGTTATAGGACATTTCAATTCATTCTATCATATTGTGTAATTAACTAGTGCGGGTTATAGGACATTTCAATTCATTCTATCATATTGTGTAATTAACTAGTGCCAGTGACGGATAGATGGGATATAAACACAAACTTTTAAAAGGATTCACACTTCATCAACGCATTGTGAGTCACACAAAAAGGACAACATAGATGATAACAAGCACTTGTCACATAGCTTCTCAATTTTATTGATAATTTTCAAAATCAGCACAATTCCATAGAGTATTGTAACAGGAAAGGAGAAAGTGCAACGGACCATTATAATGAAGTAACAATATACTAGTGAGTGTAAGAATCATGGGAACCTAGTGTCCGTCATGAGCATGTCGGGCTGGAGTGGGTTAGTATTCCCTCTATGTACAGTTTATTGTATAATAATCATGTTCTGTGCATCACTATGATCAGCTCCTTCTACTGCTCAACATTTCTGACACAAATTATTCATAAAATTTTAAATAACAAATTGTCCCTTTTAGCGAACTTGACCACTACCGTACGTCCTGATGCTGATCAGGGACATAGCTTCCTTAGGCTCGAGTAGGCACGTGCCTACACATTTTTTTTTTAATTTTCAAAACCCATTTTTGTCCATAAATATTTGCAAAAAATAATATGTTAAATGTATTTCTAGTTTTTAAAATCGGCCTTTTCTTTTTTTAATGTATTCTACATGATATAAGTAATGGTTGTATATTTTTTATAAACTTATGACTCACTCGACTTAACAGTTTAAAAATCTTTGAAGTTATACAATATCTAATGTCTATTGCAATTATTTTGATGCTCAGAGTAGTGCAAATGAGTCCCAATATTTCAAAAATTTCTAGAACCCTCCAGCGCCTACCCCCCATCCCATTGGTGCTTCGCGTCTTTCGGGCCTAAACATTGAAAAAGTCCTAGCTATGCCCCTGCTGATTGAAATTGTTGAATTTCACAGTGATTATGTGACGTCCATCCTGGCCTCCTATTCTCTGCACTCGATCAAATCTGAGTCTTAACGAGCATCTCAGATCTTGTACTCATACGCAGCTTCTTCTGCAGATATCTGCAAAATAACTCCTCCATCTTGTCTGTTACCTCGATCATCTCTACCCAGAAACAAAAGATTGTCCCTCATAGATCAAGCGCGCCCTAGCATTGACTTATTTCTGTTCAAGGGAGACAATTCTTTCCTCTCCATCACCTACTAGAAAATCAATATTGCCTACCCTGTCAGATAGGGCTTCTATGAGCTCTTTCATTTTCTGTACACTCTGACCAAATTCTATCTTATTAGTTGTGATATCAACCTCAAACGCCGACATTTTTGTATTGCAGTCCAACTACCCGAATGATTCTCCAATCCCTCCAATTTTCAAACTTCAACAAATCCTTTGAGACCATTTTAAGTAGCAAGTGCACTGAGCTTACGATATCTAAAACCCATTGCAGTGAGCAAGACACAACATATCAAAATCACATTAGCTTACCCCCTCCCACCGCATCTGTCTCTTACCATTAATTTATTGCTTGCTATCCAAACTTTTTTCTTTTAGATGTTTTGTCCCTAATTTGGACAATTTTCTCATTTGGTTTAAATTGAATCGCCATATTAAAAGGCATGATGTTGGACATCACTAACTGACTGAGACAGCTGCTCAATACAAAATACGTAAATAAAATTTAAAGTTAAAATAATTGAAGATTGATCGCGGTGTCATCCACAGTTTGGCGCAATACCATCCTACTGTTATAATAATTATTAATGTATGATTTTGTTTTATACATCTGGGATCAAATATAAACGTTCATATTGTACTTCACCTTCTCCAGTAGAAAAATTAAACCAGGCCGGATGTTTTTAAATAGTCAGACATTATGGCGGGAACACACACCATGTGCTGATTTCCCCCGAACTTTCGTACTTTCCCTGAATGTCTTTTTTTCCTCTATATTTTACATAGAATTATTGCAAGTATATGATAATTGATACTTCTATATCTCGATTTTTATTAGATCTAAATACGTAGTAATGTTGTGTACTAACGTAAAATTTTATCAAACTACTTGTATGGTGACATATTTCTGCCATCGCATTGTCAATTCCGATCGATACTTTCTATGGTGGCATATTCCTGACATCACGTAATTGTCATAAAATTATGTGGATTTGTCAGATAATTATGTTAACTTGTCTGTTAATAATGCCAATCGGCTTAAAACCGTAATCAATCAACTTGTCAACTTTTTGATGGAAAAAATCCACGTTCATAATTTCTCCTAAATGGTGGCATATTTCTGCTATCACTTGTCAGATAATTATGTCAACTTGTCAGTTTATTATGTTGACTATTCAGTTATGTTGACTTTTCAGTTAGTTATTCTTTACTTTTCAGATAGTGGTGTTGACTTTTCTGATAATATTGTTCCCTTGTCAAATGATAAAAAAGTTATAAAGTAACCATAAAAATGCTTTCAGGCTCAAAATTTGTCATTCACTTATCAACATAATGATCTAACAAATCGACATAAAGATCTGACAAATTGGCATAATGTTCTGACAAGTTGACAAAATGATCTAACAAGTTGTTAACTGGATGGCACATTTTGGATGTGAAAGCATTTTTACAATTATTTTTTTTACAAAAAAACTTTATTATTTGACAAGTGGACAAAATCATCTGAAAAATTGACATAATAAACTGACAAGTCGACATAATTATCTGATAAGTGACGGCAGAAATATGCCACTATACCTTTCCCTGGTAATACCTGTCAACATCAAATCTGACTAGTTGACATAATTATCTGACAAGTCAACATCATCATCTGACAAGTCGACAAAAACATCTGACAAGTCAACATAATGATCTTGGTTAGGGTCAGACTTGTTAGATCATTATGTTGACTCATCAGACCATTATTTCAACTTGTCAGATATCATCCATTATTTGAAGAGACCTTTAACGGAATTGTTATTTGCATCAAATGAATTGATGATATGTTCAAATAATTAGATATATCTTTAATCATTTGAGTTTGTTAGTTTGATGCTCCATGATTTTGCTTGACCCAAAGGTTTTCCAAGGTTGGAGGATGAGTCTACATCCTCTGGATTGGGCTTCAGATTTTGTGATAAATCATTATGCATAATTTGATCATTAACGAAATCTTTTAATAAAATTTACATTTATGTACAGAATGCAAAAAAAAAAGGGTAAAGTCCAAGAACTCCCACAAAAAGTCAAATCAAAATGATTAAAGGTTATGATCTAATACATATGGTGTTTTACATTCCTGCAAAATTTGAATTAAATCAGGGCAGCGGTGTCCAAGTTGCGTCCACAAAGTGTAGCATGTACAAATTCAACTAAGTCTCATTACTCCTGTAAAATTTGTAGAATCAAAATGGTGGCGCAATATGATGACCTACACATGGTGACTAACAATCCCACAAAATTTGAACAAAATCCATCATGCGGTTTCTGAGGAGTTGCGTCCACAGTGTTCCTACAGTGTAGCCTGTACAAATTCAACAAAGTCCCATAACTCCTATAAAATTTGTCAAATCAAAATGGTGGACAGATACTCCCATTTTCACAATGTGAACCATAAAGCCAACCTTGGCATCAGAACCCCTGACCAGAGAGGCTATGCATTTCACAACTTCAGCAGAAATATCCTTCCTTACACAATTTGTCTGCTAAATGTCCCCCAAGTAAAGAAGATTTTTCAAGATTGCATAACTTTTAGTGGTTTTCATTTCACTCCTCAGGATTTCATTGACCATAATGAAATTCTTATATGCTCTCATTCCTCAATAAATAAAAAAGATGAAAAATGGCCTTGTACTTTCAGTGAAGAAGTTGATCAAGTTTAAATGATAATGAACAATAGATACCAACAGACCAACATCAATTGTCATGGGTCACTCAAGTGGTCTAAAAATGCATACCGATTAGCAGTATATCTTGAATATTTCCCTACTATGGCCAGGAGTGTCAGTCCTTCTGAAACCTTGTGAGCGTGGAATATGTTACATCAATAAAACAGACAGACACATTGTTTTTCCACAAACTTTATAAATAAGAAATTCAAAAGCATAAACACTATTGTACATAAAATAACTTATAAACCAACAAATATGACATGATTCATAACAATAAATCATACCCATAAAAAACAACACAGTTTGATAAACTGCTACAAATCAAAAAAATCTTTAATGATCCCAGAATTAAATGGAGAAGTGTGTTAGTTCAAGCACAATATCATCTTGTATACTGTGAATAAAATACATAAAACAGTCCTTTTTAAATATAGTTCAGGTTAAAAATTAGTTCAATTAAAATTACTTCTTCATCTTTCAAAATTAACTGTTCAAGTTGAGCATAACAGTCATGGCAATCTTGAGTCAAGGTACATGTATATCTCTCAAGTCTCTCCTCTGGTATGATTTGTCACACAAAGGTATAATTTGTAACTCCTACTAGGTATAATTTGTTATAAAAAGGGATAATATGTTACACAAATTACACCTTCCTTTTCAGCTATAAATAGTATCAACACAAGAAGTCTTTCTACCCCTCCATACTAGTTTCTCTTTAACCTAAACACACACACACACACACACAGATATATGTACATAGATGTATGTGTGTGTAGTGTGTGTGTATATATATAAACACACACATATATATTTCAATCAGACAAAGGATCAAAGTTTAAAAATACTAGTACTGAGACTAAAACAAATGTATCACAACAAGCCCATGGGGCAGCATCATAGATCAAATCATTCATTCATTGGACTTGCATGTCTTTGGTAAAAACTACCTGTACCTTAAATATTTTTCAATATTGAAAAATACTCACTTACACTCCCCACATTGTACACACATGTACTTATAATGTCTGAAACAAAGACAATGTTCACTTCAAATACTGCAGCAGCTAATACACTGCAAGACAAAAACAAAAACAAAAAAAAAAACGCAGAATAAAACAAGTATGGACACTACATCAGTGTTGCCAAACTGAAGACAACACAACAGTACATCATTTAATAAAATACTTACAAAAAAAACAACACTGGATTGTTACATACATGTGATTGTAGCAAAATAAAAAATTCATTTGACTAAAGTAAAACACATTCAATAGCATGAAAATCATCAAAATACAGGCATAATGAATTATTTTAGAAATCATCAAAATACAGGCATAATGAATTATTTTAGAAATCATCAAAATACAGGCATAATGAATTATTTTAGAAATCATCAAAATACAGGCATAATGAATTATTTTAGAATTGAAGATGCACAGGATAACAATTCAGCTAAGAAGATTTTTGTGACATTAGTTAGTTGCTGATAACACTTCATGTCCCCATTCTTTTATAAAAGTCTGGGACAACCTCACAAAATATCTAACAGAGTTATAGACTTCATATACAATATATCTATTGGTTCATCAGCGTGTATAACATTGAATGTATTCAATATGATGTATTTGTATTAAATTGCCTTTACCATGATCAAACTAAGGTGCACCATTATAATTCACTATGGTGTGATCAATTAACACCTGCAAGAAAAAATGAAATGAGTGCTCATTCACATAAATATACTAAGTTTCCAGTCTGAATGGCAATTTGTGTCACTTGGTGATTTAATCCCATGGAATGAGATGTTACCATATTTACAAAATTGTGCGACATTCAAATCTACAGACAACCCATGGTCACCGTTTTCTTGATCTTTAAAACAATATTTATTTCATGATACAACATCTTAGAGTCACCTCCTTTCACAAAATATGGAATTTACATCCAAGTTTTGTATCATTGTTTTAGGTCTCATGATTCCCTAGACTAGATACAAAGAAATCCAGTTCAGACAAGACTCGAATCCGAATCCACAATTTCTCCGTCAGATTCCATGCTGTAAATATCCTCCGAGTCTTCGCTGGCGTCAGGGGTATCGTTGACCAGGATTTCCCCGGTCAGAGCTACACGAGCGTAGTCGTCTGTGTCTATGGAACGACAGAAGTGGATGGCGTACTTGAGTTTTTCTCGTAACACCAGTTTGCACGAGTAACGTGGCATCTTTAGCAGGAAGAAGCAGGTGTAGCTCTCTGGCAAGAAGTGGTCTGGGGGGTTATATTTATCCAGCACCTGTATAAACACAGCCATTTAAAATTTGACCCTCAGTTTGTACACTGTATGTGGACATATCTAAGCATATTCTTAAAAATATTTAGCCCTCTCTAAACTTGGTGAAATCATGAATTTGCAAGACTGTTTTACACTGGGTGATGAACCATTTTATGCTTTAGTGCAATGTGATTGTCAGTATCAATGATTTGCTCCAGCGATTGAGACGTAAGTACACATATGGTATGTTTTCATCCAGTACTGCATTTAATACACAATGTAATTAAAAACATCAAGTTTTTTGTCACTGACAATATGAAAATTTATACATTTCTTTCTGACAGGATGAGTTATCAAATGTGAACTGCCTCACTTTCTTAATACGAACCTGTAGCACAAAGTCCCTTCCTCTGAAGTCAGCTATTGACCTAGGTAATCGGGTCCTGCCCCACACGAACCTCAGGAACAGGGACCTTTCATTGTTCGACAGCTCCTCCATCACCTCCCAGAACCAGCTGACCAGGGGCGCATTAGCATCCACGCCTTTGTATGTTGCCACAGACTTCAACAGGTACAGCGGAATGTCTGGGCTGCCACACACCTACAGTCAGATTGCACTTCAGTGAGAACTTATTACAATACTCTCTCTCAAAGTGTCTGGCATCTTGCCAACTTTAGCTCTTTACCATAACAACAGTGTTTTATTAACAGCGATAAGACTACACAGTAGTATAAATATATCAGTGTATCATGATATCATATTATCTAAAACCTGTGATTAGTCAATTGTTGTCACATGATTCTGTTATGAAATGAATAAACCTTATAATAAAAGTAGAACATTTATAAACCCATACAGAAAAGGAATCTATTTTTAAGTTTACTAAGGTTTATAAAAATTCAATTTAGGCAGTATTCATTCTATAAGCATTTAATGACAGAACTGTAACCTTGTGCTTTTAAAAAGATTAAAAAAAATTATAGCCATTGGATATCAGTTCATTGCAAGTTTTAATCGACCTGATGAGAGTATATTGACTGAGGACAAAGTCGGGTCAATATACTATCATCAGGTTGATAAAAACATGTATCAACCTCATCAAAATGCTATATGTGTATGAAAATAAATGCACAGCTGCATATGTTTTTGACATCTAAGAAAATAGCTAGAAATTTCAATATCTCAATCATATACACATGTAGGTATAAGAAATATTTCCATTCTTTTACTTTTTAATATTCTTTTGTGTAACTCAGTGTTATCTTTCTGTTATTACAATGCATTTTAAACACTAAAATACAGTGACATAGTACAGGCCTATACATTACATATACAAATGAAATTTATCTTCAGTCCTTATGTTGTTGTTTTTTTTAATTGATGAATTAAGTAAGGAAATCAATTACCATGGTTTCCAGTTCCAGTCCCGTGAACAGTGACAGGAGAGGCACTGGGATGACCTTCGACATCCCCTCTCTGACCCACTTGACTTGGTCATCAAACTCATGCAATCTGTAAATTTCAACACAAGTGGTTAATATTTTTATCATTTGTGCACCTAACATTCAAAATTAATTACTTTCCAAATCAAACACATTGTAATAACTAAATGGGGTTACAAATCACTGTCTCAGAATTTAAGAAATCAATGTTAACGAAGCAATGTACCCTCTCCAAGTGAGTGAATATTGTAAATTCATTAATTCTTTTGGGGAAATAATGTTAAACCATTATTCTAATCGGAAGGGGGGGTGTTGGTGTTGGTGTTGGGGGGGGGGGTGTTAAAGATTTGTGCCTGAAAAATGTGATTCAGCAGCAATTGGATTTGTTCTTTTGTAAGAATTAAAGGCAACACTAAGGCTACACTAAATAAGTGAATGACAATTTTTTTTTAAAAATCCCCGATTGAATCATTGCTTAATTTATGACTGCTCAGTCACCTGAATTATTTAATTTTCCACCTACCTATAATTAATAGCTTGTTTGATGTACTCCATTTTATTTGCTGGTGTGATCTTGCTGTATTTTGCTGACAATTGTACCTCCTGGCCAGAAGAGCTTGGAATGCTAAAAGGCATTTCTACAGCTTGTAGTTTGTCATCTGTTAGATCCTTTATATATATCAGCCCTGAAATACCAAACTTTCAATTAGACGAGTTTTATATACATTGTTAGTGCACAATCTGAAATCAACACCTACCCATAGTCACTACAAACTTTGCTGCAAAAAAATTTATCACATTCTACATGTGGATGCAATTTAAACTGGATCATATCCCAATACAATGAGCAAGACACATGCATGTAACAGTGTATAAAATGCATAACCCTTACAATCGCATCTCTGTCACAGCAGTGAGAATGACAATCTGATAAAGTTTGAGTTATTTCAGTTTGACAATTGCATGCAAAGTATTAAAATACCTGGGACACAGTCTTTGTCAATCTCTGCCAGGTCAGACAAACTGAGGGGCATGCCAGCCACCTGTTTCCAGACAGGTTCTGCAATGTTCAGGCTGAGAGGACTGCCACTGCGTATTGCAATGCCAAACAGGACACCTAAAAATTATATAGACAGGTAAGGCACAGGTGAAAACATAGTAACAATTTATCGTAACATTTTGTAAAAATTTCGTGTAAAAATTATTGAAAATATTCAGCTTATCAACTGATTTTGACTTCCTGAAAAATCAGTCAATAGATGCAAGATGCACAATATCAAAGTATCCTTGTAAATCAAAACTGTTCATGGAACAGAAGACAATGTAAATATGGAAATTGCATTTAACAGAACAGAAATGTTGATACCTAGAAATTTGAACATGTTGACATGCACCGGTGACTTGGCCATGGGATTGAAGATAAAGCAGTCTCTGTTGGCGCCAGACTCTCCTCGACCATTAGGTGTGACAATAAGAAGGGGGAGGGATCCATTTTGTAACTCATCACACATTTCAGCCACTGACTCACTGTATCCCCCACCACAGTCATCCACACTCTCTCCTAAATGTCACGGTGAGGAGAGAAAAAGAATCATTGTGACAAATTCTCAAATTGATAAAAAGCTTCCTAATAAACTTATATTAAAACTTTACATACGTGTATACTTTAAAAAGTAAACCTGTATATGAAAATCTTCACAATGATAATAACTCAAAACACAGTAATACTGACCTACAAACTTGACTTTCCAAACTCTATGTGGCAACATTAAACTGTCTGGCCCAAATGAGGTCAATTTACTGGCCATCTGTCCAAACACAGACTTGGTCCCATCTGGTCCAGCATACCCTCCCTTACTGCGGGCTCTCTTCACCTACAAAATAACCATTCTGTGTTCAATCTCCATACATAAATCTAGAACAGATAGGAAACAATACAAGAAAAAAAATTTAAGGCGAGAACCTTGTGTTCAAACCTTTTGTATGATATGCACTTTACACTAAAACATGTTCAAATAAAAATCACCAAAATTCACTGTCGCTAAATGAAAAGTCACACAGTACTTCCAGGCAAATTCTTTTGTATTCGAAAAATTGTTTATATTAATAATTAAATGTTCCCATCTCCACTTAGCTAATTTCATGTGGGCGAAAAACTTGCACA
This sequence comes from Ostrea edulis, assembly GCF_947568905.1. Taxonomy (NCBI): domain Eukaryota; kingdom Metazoa; phylum Mollusca; class Bivalvia; order Ostreida; family Ostreidae; genus Ostrea; species Ostrea edulis. The sequence goes on from NC_079165.1 coordinate 43,470,385, forward strand.
TGATCCAAAATCCCTCAAGAATTCATGGGCAGACATAGAACTGATATATGTCAGTTGCTACCCCTCGTAAATCTGGCTCCATCCTTCCCTCGTAAATCTGGCTCCATCCTTCCCTCATAAATCTGGCTCCATCCTTCCCTGTATTATTTACCTTTCCCATAATATATGCTTCTCCTTTAAACTTTTCCTGTAATTGCCCCTCCCTATTTTATGCCTCTCCCTTCCATGTAATTGCCCCTTCCCGAAATCCACACCCCTCCCTTTTCTATTGTATCTAGTTCTCCATTAACTGTTATACCTCTCCCTCTATTTTAAGCTACCTCTCCCTTCACCTACGTGTACCTCTCCCTTTATATTTAGCTACCTCTCCTTCCATTTTTAGCTACCTCTCCCTCTATTTTTAGCTACCTCTCCCTCTATTTTTAGCTAGCTTTCCCTTCACCTACGTGTACCTCTCCCTCTATTTTTAGCTAGCTCTCCCTCTATTTTTAGCTAGCTTTCCCTTCACCTACGTGTACCGCTCCCTCTATATTTAGCTAGCTTTCCCTTTATCTACGTGTACCTCTCTATTTTTAGCTAGCTTTCCCTTTACCTACGTGCACCGCTCCCTCTATTTTTAGCTACCTCTCCCTCTATTTTTAGCTAGCTTTCCCTTTATCTACGTGTACCTCTCTCTCTATTTTTAGCTAGCTCTCCCTTCACCTACGTGTACCGCTCCCTCTATTTCTAGCTACCTCTCCCTCTATTTTTATCTAGCTCTCCCTTTACCTGCAGTCGGTTCAGTTCCACCACCGGTCCATGTTGTTTATCCCTCACCATGGTTGCCTGAACAACTTTTCTGAAGGCAGCCTCCTATTATTCAAGTATAAAACATCTTTAAGATCACACCATCTATTCAGGTTACAAAAATGGCCTGCTCTTACCAATAAGCATTTAAAAATCAAACCCTTAAATTGAACATTGTTACCTTCACAGAGGACACGATGACTCCTCTGAGGTTGTCCAGTCCTGTAATGATATCATTCCTGACCTCCACTTGACTTCTGTTCTGTAGGTCAAACATAGGGATGGATGGACAGAAGAGGTCCGAGAAGTGGTGGAGCAGCATCAGGCGGTTCCTGAGGGCAGTGATGGGGAGATTCTGAAGGTGGTTGTACTCCATGGGGATGGCAGTGGGGAGCTTTCCTGCACTGACAGCTTTGTTGGTGGACCAGGCTAAGCTGTGTGCAGAACCACAAGCCACTCGGTTGATCTTCTTACCTGTCAACAGATATGCAGGGTTACAGTTTATCACAAAGGATTACTGTATACAGGGAAATATTTGCCCCCGTTTTATTTTCGTTCCTTTCGCCCTCATTGTCACTGGGTGAAATTTAAGAGTGGGCGAATTTAACACACCTATGTCTATGCGAATTTATTAAAATTGGGCAAAACAGTTTGCAAGTGTAGAAAGACGAAAATAACCCTGTATACAGTATTCCATTGTATTCATACATTAACTATATTTCAAATACAGGTGAATTTTCATCAGTAGAGAATAAGAAATGAAATTACTTACTATCTCTGATTTCTAGCAGGTAAATTATAAATCTAATTTCTCACAGAGGAATACTTTAGTTTAGATAAAAAGTTCATCAATTAATTAATATTTTTTGAAGGCCAAAACAAATGGATAAAACATACTAAGAAAAAGATTGCAAGTAACTGATAATCCCTTAATACTAATCTGTTTAGTGTTAAAAGTGAACAGACCTAGCAGTGAGGTCACCAGGCGTGGTTTCTGGATAGCATTGGTGGTTCCATCTCCAAGTTGTCCCTCATCATTGTCTCCCCAGGAATACACCTCCCCTGTAGACACAAGTAAACTACAATTACTCTCAATACACCTCCCCTGTAGACACAAGTAAACTACAATTACTCTCAATACACCTCCCCTGTAGACACAAGTAAACTACAATTACTCTCAATACACCTCCCCTGTAGACACAAGTAAACTATAATTACTCTCAATATTCCTCCCCTGTAGACACAAGTTAACTACAATTACTCTCAATATACCTCCCCTGTAGACACAAGTAAACTACAATTACTCAATATACCTCCCCTGTAGACACAAGTAAACTACAATTACTCTCAATACACCTCCCCTGTAGACACAAGTAAACTATAATTACTCTCAATATTCCTCCCCTGTAGACACAAGTTAACTACAATTACTCTCAATATACCTCCCCTGTAGACACAAGTTAACTACAATTACTCTCAATATACCTCCCCTGTAGACACAAGTAAACTACAATTACTCAATATACCTCCCCTGTAGACACAAGTAAACTACAATTACTCAATATACCTCCCCTGTAGACACAAGTAAACTACAATTACTCAATATACCTCCCCTGTAGACACAAGTAAACTACAATTACTCTCAATTTTTCAGACTAACAAGAGTCTGTAAATGGTCAGAGTACTCTGCAAGTTACAAGTACAATAAACACAGGATGATAGGGGCTGACTAAATTCCAAATATGAATTTTGAAAATGATTGAAATGACAAGAGTAAATAGAGAAGTTCTTATCAAGCATAATTGGCACTAAAGTACTGTACTTGACACTGATTTACATTGCAATTCTAAACTTTAATGATGAAAGGACAAATACAGTGGAGCCTCGGTAATCCGGACGCCATTAATCCGGACGCTTCACCTTCCGGACGATTTTTCTAGGGAACAGAATTTTTATACATTATTTTGCATCATTAATCCGGAAATTCGCGTTCCGGATCCGGACGGTCACTTTTTACTACAAAACGTTATAATGCAATGAAAATTGTACCGTTAATCCGGACGGTAATTATGTTTAGGGAAGATCTGTGTCGGACAATTTTAGCAAGGCGTAAATTATAAAGAAAACAAGCCAAACTGTCTAATTGAAGCAATTACCTGTACCATGTCAACACCTCCCTCCAATTAGGTGGTGTGTGATGATAAGTCCGTTAGATAGCACGTGCCGATCGAGACATTGTATTGCCAATTTTCGCACATAAGATCTTTATTGTGTGTAGTGTTGAATTTTGTAAATAAATCTGTAGCATATTATTTTATAGTCTTGATCAATACCCTAATAGTATTAATAAATTAAACATCATGCCGTAATGATATTTTTTTAACTGCTACACATATCAATTGTACTGATTCGTAAATTGATATCGGCTTATTCAAATCTAAAGAGTGTAGATTATACTTCTAGATTCTGGATTTTATACTGTTGATTGGCGTGAAATATACATGTATGTTCAGGCACATGTCTATGTAGTAAGTTTTTAATGTTTAGAATGTCACGCATGTAGCATGTACCTGTGTACGATTGATTCTTCTTACGATGTTGTAGAGCTTTATTGCTTTCGAATTTTTAAACTCTGGGTAGAAGTGAGAAAATAACCATTTTAAGGAAAATGACAAATAAATTTTGTATGTACCAGTAATGTTAGTTTCACCCGAGTTTTGTTCCGTTATTATCGCATCATGAAAATAATAGGTGCGCGTGATTAGATCAAAGCAGTAGTAGGTCTTGATATTACGAGCTTAAATGATTTTGTTCAACCGATATTGTCTTGGATAATTATAGAATAAGAAATATAAACTCTGGAAGATTGAATTTTGGTTAAAGAATGTTGTCAACTGACATGATAATCACGAAATTCTTATATCAACTTTGGACGATGACGATTGTTTTAACAGACCGCCGAACCCGTGAATCGTGACAGATGGAAATTATCGGCCTCTTTAAGAAGTAAAAGTGTGATGAAATGTTTGAAGTGTAAATGATTATGTTAGTTACTAATGATTTATCTACTTATAGTTACATAAAGTGCTTCATTATTTGTTTTGGTGCATACGGTACACAGTTTTGTATATTTATTTAATTTGTAGGGATCATATGTATGTACAATGTAAGCACAGGCAAATACACTGAACACGTACATTAAATTTTAGTGCTTTGAAATACATGTAAATGTTAACATTTATCATAATTTATATGCTAATGCAAATGGTGAAATCCAATGATAGAATGTGTTTAATTCACTATGCATCAATAAAGTAGGCACATATCGGTTACTTATGCAAAGCTAGAAAATATGCGATTCAATTATCCGGACGCTTCATTTATCCGGATGATTTTGCTGGGAACCAAAGTGTCCAGATTAACGAGGCTCCACTGTACATGTATACAGTGAGGAATAATTTCTCAGACATTTTACTCACCTGAATCAGTACAGGCCACATAATGAAGTGAACCTGCACAGGCCATACAGTGAAGTGACCCTGTACAGGCCACACAGTGAAGTGACCCTGTACAGGCCACACAGTGAAGTGACCCTGTACAGGCCACACAGTGAAGTGACCCTATTAAATAATTTGTCTGACTTTTCACTCACCTGAATCAGTACAGGCCACACAGTGAAGTGACCCACATGCTACATCAATGACCTTTTTGGACTGGAGAGCTGACACCCTTCGTGGTCGCCTGACATGATCATCAGATCCATGACCCAAACGATGGTAGTCTCCCTTACCCCTGAAGGAACAGCCAGTGATACACATCTCAATAAATTTACTCATGCATACCATCTTTAAGAATGAATGGACAAGACAGCAGTATATTACAAATATCAAATGATAATTTATTTTTACATGATTTAGCAAGAAAGAATTTACATCAATCTTATTTCTTACCACGTGTAGACAGCTCCACTTTTGGTCAAAGCCACAGAGAATTGAGACCCACATTCCACCTTCATGACTCCTTGACCTTGCAGTGTTTCTATTTTCATTGGCACTTTACAACCATCACTTCCTCCCCGGCCTGTACAAAGATAAACTCATTACTATAAGGTAGATAAATCACTTCCTCCCCGCCCTGTACAAAGATAAACTCATTACTGTAAGGGAGATAAATCATTTCCTCCCCGCCCTGTACAAAGATAAACTCATTACTGTAAGGGAGATAAATCACTTCCTCCCTGCCCTGTACAAAGATAAACTCATTAAGGGAGATAAATCACTTCCTCCCCGGCCTGTACAAAGATAAACTCATTACTGTAAGGGAGATAAATCACTTCCTCCCCATCCTGTACAAAGATAAACTCATTACTGTAAGGGAGATAAATCACTTCCTCCCTGGCCTGTACATAGATGAACTCATTACTGTAAGGGAGATAATTCACTTCATCCCCGCCCTGTACAAAGATAAACTCATTAAGGGAGATAAATCACTTCCTCCCCGGCCTGTACATTGATGAACTCATTACTGTAAGGGAGATAATTCACTTCCTCCCCACCCTGTACAAAGTGTAAGGGAGATAAATCACTTCCTCCCCACCCTGTACAAAGATAAACTCATTACTGTAAGGGAGATAAATCACTTCCTGAACAGCCTGTGCAAAGATGAACCCATTACTGTAAATAGGTCAAATCATTTCCTCCCCAGACAATACAAAGATAAACTCATTACTGTCAATAGGTCACATCACTTTCTGCCCACTTTCACAATGATTAACTCGTTACTTGAACTGTAAACAGATAAATTATTCCCTTCCCTGCCTATACAAAGAAAAGCTCCGTACTATAAAGGGAGAATAATTTCTTTCAACCAAATCTTTAATTATGATCATCTCCCTTGCAGAATCACTCTGATACTTACCTTTTCAATACATCAGTAATTTAAAAGCAGTTTAATATTTTTCTCTGCAGAATATTATACTTGCCTGAGGAAGTGAGATTGTAAAATTCTATTCCAGCTGAATGGAAGACAGACGTCCCACATGTACTAACAGAGATTGACAGTCAGTGAACTACAGCATTACTGATCTACACGTACAAAAGTAAGGCCATACCTAGCTTTCCATAATCACCATCTCCCCATGACCAGACGTTGTCATCATCAGTGATACACAGTGTCTGAGCATCACCACTGCCACACGCAATGTCAATTACATGGTAAGATTTCAGGGCCTCTACCTACAGTTAAAAACAAAAGAATGATGACATTGATCTCAAGATGAAATATATTAGAGAAAGTAAGCCATATTTACATTCCATGAATTCACTCAACTTGACAGTATCTGTGTTAAATTTTCACTAAGTACACAACATAATTTCCATGAAAATGTACCAGTTTTGGTCGGGGCTGATCCTCACTGTCTCCATGACCCAGGCGACCGTAACGCCCCTTCCCCCATGTGTACAGTTCCCCATTGGCCGTGATACAGGCACTATGTGCCCCTCCTGCTGCAATATCTACCACTTCCTTCCCCCTCAGAGAATCTATTACTCTTGGCCTGTCACAAGGACTATAAATGAAAGGGAGAAAATTACCAGTGCATTTCATAAGATTATCTGTCCTCTGCCAACACTATGCCCTTCTACAAGTATACTATTAGCTGTGAAATCAAAATTCATTACAATATACAAGTAAATTTGTTGGATTTTCAAAAAGATTTCAAGGCTTCACACCAAATGCAAAATTTTGTTACAGTTTAAAATCCTTTTTGAAATATTTGTATTTGTGTTCAAAAAACATAGAATCAAAAAAATTCCCTGGTTACCTTCTGTTTCCATGACCAAGTTTTCCATCCTCCCCCTCGCCCCAGGAGTACACTTCTCCCTCCGCAGAGAGAGCTAGGCAGTGCTTCCCTCCTGAGTTGACAGCCAGTTTCTTGATAAACACATGTTGGATGGATTCCAGTTGTGTAGGGTGGGAAACAGACTCTGTTCCTCCCACTCCTAGCCTTCCGCCTGCCCCATATCCTGTGGCAAATACCTGTGGAATGATAGAAAAAGAGTCCTTGAATCTCGTACATTACGGAAACGGCACTAGACATCGTTTTGTTACCCATCTTTTGTTTATCTTCAACCATATGGACAAGACTTTGCTGGGATTATTCACGCAAAGATCTTATACCTTATTTTTCAATTCTTTCAATATATGCAACATACAATGTATCTCTCTTTCTATTTTACCTTTCCTTCAGCAGTGACTGCAAATAGAGTCTGCTCTCCTCCGACAAGTTGGATTGGCCTTGTGACAGCCAGAGCCTCACAGCTGACTGGCTGCTTGACCTTGGCACCATCTACTCCTCCAAGCTGACCCCTGTGATTGTGCCCCCAACCCCAGATTTGACCACTTCCTCCCCAGGACAGTGTCCATTCTTCAGGTTTCCTGTTTAGCCACAACAAGAGTTGTTCATCTTGTTCTTGATTGAAAACCTTATGATTTTCGTGGGCACTTGTAGCTTCATCTTCATCACCAGAAATATCCTGAATCTTTTTCCGGACTTCCTCCAGGAAGGAGACTGGCAGATTAGTCCTATGGACAATACCATTAGCAACTCGAGCTGCCATACAGTATCGCCGGAACCAGGCCCACTTGTGAGCCTCACTGCAGCAACTGAGTTTATCCAGTTCCAGGTCGCAAGCCAGGGCCACCAGGACCTTAGATAGAAAACAATCATCACCGTAATGAATACTTAATAAATACTGTACACATATGATTATCAAGCCAGGGCCACCAGGACCTTAGATAGAAAACAATCATCATAATAAATACTTAATACACATGTGACTATCAAGCCAGGGCCACCAGAACCAAAAGTGTTTGATAACTTTAATATGATGAACATCCACATGATTATGAGAAGCTGAGATAGCTAGGTGTCGTCTCTCACTTTATGACATCATTCTCACAAGCACAAATGGAATCAAGTCTGGAGAGTTTGCTTGATAGGTAAACACTGAATGTTTCAGCAATTTTTATTCTTTAGCATGTGTAATGTGGTGAATGGATCGTTTCTTTTTTATTTATTCATCTGGTAAAATACTTAAATTAAATTCCTTTTCATATTACATATACCTTGAAGAAAGGGCTGTGCATCAGATGTTTTCCACTTCTGACGATAGGATCCTCATAGTCATACTGCCTTTGAAGGGCCTCAGGCAGACCCTTAACCAGGGAGGTCACTGATGAACTACTTAATAACTGTAAATTAAAATTAAATATTTTGAGAACATTAATTTCTAGCCATTTAAGAAATAAATTCCATTTTTGAAAATATATGAAGGTATGAAATGCAAAACTTTACACTGGCATACTTCATAAAGTGCACTAGCCCATCCTGAAAAGAATACCAATGTGAAACGCTGCAGTTCATACCCTCATGTATTTTCAAAAATGAAATTGATTTTTTATATTTATATCCTACTTTTATTTCTGTCAGAATTCCTAGCCATTAAAACAGACAAACTATAAATATATTTATTAAGATTCGCATGTGCATTGTTCACATCTATGTTGTATTCATAAGGAAAAGGCTATCATTACAATTTGTAAAGATATCAAAGGCAAACACATTGGAAATGTAAATATAACATAATAAAATAACATGTACATCAAGTATGCTTACAATATCTTGTATATTTCCTACAGCTGAGAAGAATCAGCTTAAGATATTACCTTTCAAACAAACAAAAATATACAAATATACATTTCTTGATTAAATTATTCAAGGTATGCATATAAGGCAGAAAACTCTGAATACTGACTGCTGTAGGGGATCTCGTGGACAGATCTGGTTCTGCTGTCTCCAAAGTGGGACTGGCCAGTAAAGTGTTGACATTGACAATCTGGTCGGAGCTGCTGGTCATGAGTTTCCGCAGCTTCTGTAACGCCCACATCCGCTGACTAGACCCTGTAAAGCACAAAAATGACATTGGTGAATCTGTGCAAATTTTTCATTCAGCGAACTAAAAAGATTTAATATTATGCTACCCTTTGATTACCACGTGTTTTAAAATTCTAATCAAAGAATAATCATAAATGTAATTAAAAATACTGAATTTAAAAATGTCTAATGAATAATGGCCATGGATGGATGGGCAAAAAGATGGACTGGAATCACTGAATGTACTATAAGTTAACTAGGAGAGTAGACAATACACATAATTATAGAAAAAATAACTAAAATTTTTAATAAACTAATTCCCTAAGAACCAACCTAGAGAACTTAGTTGAGCATTGGCAGCCAAGGTTGCAGCAAGTCGGGTGACGATATTTCTGTCCCGATTAATCTCCAGTTTGAAGTCTAGTAAACACGTAACAAGATCTATGGAGGGCCGGGAGAGAACTGTCCTGTCTGACAGCATGTCCATGGGGGCAGCGGCGGGCATGATGGGATAGACGGTGAAATACCAACCCCATCCGTTGACAGAGCCATCACTGACAAACTTCCACCGCAGTTCATCTCCGTCGATCCGGAGTTCCTGGGACCAGTCCGACCACTCCCGTCCTAAATAATTAACATTTCAAATAATTTCAGAGAGATTCACAAATCAGAGGCTTTACTCATATAGTGGAATTAAGTTTGCTTCATTGATCAAAAACATCCACTTAAAACTAAACCACAAACATGTAATTTCTCTGAAAATCATATCCATTTCCCATTCAAAATATGTTAGGTTGAAAACTTTAAAGTTATGCTAACCTCCTTTGACTTCTCAAAAAGTCCTTCAATTACCCAAGAAGTAACATGAAAACATTTTGAAATCAATGACATCTTTCTTCTAAGACTTTTGCCATACAGTAAAGCGTGCGAGATACCTACCTGATTTGACAGCCAGGGTCCTGCCAGAACTGTCGGAGATCGTCAGGGGATCATGCCTCCTCTCTGTGGAGCATCGGCGGTCAAACTCCACCCTCAATGAATCAGCTCCTACAAAAACAGTACATATACTGTCAAATAGGAAAAATATGGAATGCAACAATTTTTTTTTCTGAAGATCATCCTCAGATTCACAAACTGCATCTATTGTGGATTTGGGATTTCAACATGTGTGCATATAGGTAAAAGTTGCACAAAATACACAGTAACAAGTCCAACTAGAATTGTCCTAATGGGACTAATACCCCATACAGGGCACAATGGATGGTAGGAACTAGTGAATTTGTGCTCATTGAAGAATAAAAGTATCTGAGGATATAAAGACAGTTGTTAAGTCGTCAGTGTTATAACAGCATTAAGTATCGTACATGTACTTATTTTAGCAGGGTTCAGCTTTTAACATTTATAATGTCAACACAAGAGTGCTAATATAAGGTTATGCTACAGTATCAAAATCTCTATTTATCCACTATCATACAGAGAAAAGGTCCTTACTCATGATTATGTCAATATTCACAGCTTCAACAGTCACAGTGCCAAATCTATTTTAAGATTACTCACCTGGTATTCTAAAAATATTTATCTGTTATTTTGAGAATTCAAGATTATTTATCTGGTATTTTGAGATTATCTACCTGGTATCTTAGGATTGTTTACGTGGTATCTTGAGATTGTTTACATGATATCTTGAGATTGTTTATGTGGTATCTTGAGATTGTTTACGTGGTATCTTGAGATTGTTTACGTGGTATCTTGAGATTGTTTATGGGTATCTTGAGATTATCTACCTGGTTTCTTGAGATTGTTTACATGGTATCTTGAGATTGTTTACGTGGTATCTTGAGATTGTTTACTTGGTATCTTGAGATTGTTTACCTGGTATCTTGAGATTGTTTACCTGATACATTGTATTTTGAGGTTGTTTTCTAGGTATTTTGAGATTATCTACTGGCATCTTGAGGTTAATTACCTGATATCATTTACCTGAAATTTTGAGTTTATCTACCTGGTACAGTGTATTTTCTATATCATTCACCTGATACATGTATTTTGAAATTATTTCCTTGTTACATAGACATAATTTACCTGGTATTTTGACTGTACCACTGAGGGAGGCGTCGTCGCTGTACGGGTGTGGACTCTCCTGAATCACTGGTTGCGGCAACCTCCCACAAACACGATCCGATGCCACATCCTCCAGCTCCGTAACACACAACTCCAGCAACATCTCCGCTACCTGCACAGAATGACAACGCACCGATTACTTACAGATATTCAATGAAATTACAGGAGACACATGTATAAAAAAAGATAAACACTTTAGTTTGAGAAATGAAGAATTTGAATTATGAATAATACAATTTATGTAGAGTGATGATGTAAAAAAAGTTTTCTGTTTTAAAACATGTACATGTACTTCAATTTCTGACAGTGTAATTTGCAGACACAAACTTGTATCAATAAAAAATTCATAATGTCAATATTTGTGGATTTTACAGTTACTTCTTATTCACAAATTCATAACCATGACAAACTGTCATATAGCATTACTTAAAACAATATAAACTTTAACAAATGTAATCAGTCCAAATATTTACTTCCCACTAAGCAAGGCAAATATGTTGAACTACAAAAATTTACTCCAGCAATTATAACAGAAACAATGGATATTAGTACCTGAGGGTACGCCTTGGCCAGACGAGTCAGATTGTCAGACAAACACTCCCTGGCAGGCTCTCCCATTCTAGAAGCCACAGCAAGCTTCAACAACTCCACCAAGTTACGAGCATCATTGACAGACATTCGCACGGTGAAATCGTCCAGTCCTGATGGGAATGATGTTGGGCCTGTTTCCATGGTGCTCATGACCTCATCTGCAGAGGTCAAAGTCTCTGCCATGATGCTTGTTTCCATAGGAACTAAAGCTGCCAGACTTTGCATGCTCGTGTATGATGAAATTTCTGAGTGCACCTATTGTAATAAAAGATCTATGGTTGAGAGTGTTTCAAAACTTTTCTTGAAACTGATTTTCATGTTATTACATGCACTGTCTGTAAATGATATTTAGTTTTGCAGTTACTGGTAATTATTCTACATGAAACTTACCCCACTAACTGTCTCTACATGAAACTTACCCCACTAACAGTCTCTGAAACATTATCCCCCAATGTGAGTTGTATATCTGCATGGTCTAGCACCTCCTCAGTCCCTTCCCTGTGTAAAACTTCCTCTCTCTCTGTAGAGAGTTCCTCCATACTGGTCGCTAATGATGTCATGCCGAGCGGTTTCATGTCCTGAGACACAGGTACTGGCTGTCCGTCTGTTTCCAATGACTTAACAATGGCATCCCTGCTCAATGTATGCAACATCACATATACACAATAGTAAACAAGAGTCTACAAATGTATAGGGTTTTCTGTAATCTTAACAACTTTATTAGTTTATTTACTTGAAGTGGTCTATTTCAAAATAGATTGTACAATTAGCATAAACATTTCTGCTTTGACATAGTTACTTATGCAAGACTCCTTACAAATACATGCATTCAGAGATCTTCATTGCAATGAATATCTAAGAAAATTGGTTTTCTTAAATATTTTCATCCAGTTAATCTTCTAGTGATGCTGAGAGGAAGAATATTACTCCAAAGTAATTTTCATCATTATTCTTTTCTTTGAATTATTTTTTGACATAGAAGAGTATTATTTTTTTTTCTAAATGGACTTTTCTGTCCTGTTCTGCACTGAGCAGCTGAGAGGAATTCTCACCATACCTAGAGTACAGAATCTGCAGGGCAGTGAGAATGTAGCCCAGGGCCTGTTGTTTGCTGATATCAGTGTCCTGGGACAGGATGATTTTGGCCAATGATGGTCGGACAGCTTTGGACGTGGTGCTCTGTGTTGATGAGGACAACACTGAATTCTCATCGGTATTGCTGTCACTCACACCTTGACGAAACAGATAAAAAAACAAGATTTGCAGCTTCATTGTCCACCAAAGATGATAACATTGGGTTCAAAACATGGCAAAAATTGTCTAGAAGAATTATATGAAAGATTAGAAAAAAAAATTTGGTACATCCCTTTAGGCTTTTCCTTAATACACATTTAGTTTTTATATAGTATGATCAAAATTAAAGAAGTTTTCAAATGACAGACATTTAATCACTATGACCATTTTGGCCCCACCCTGGTACCAAAACCCCTACCCCTGCAATCATGAAAGTTTGGTAAAGGGCTACTTATTCCTTCTAAACATAATATATATCTATATGATATATATACACATTGCCTCAATTTAGCATCAATAGCATTAAAGATGTTATTCAAATGTTTTACACATAAACACTATGTATGCCACGTTTGGCCTTGCCCTGGAGTCAGAATCTTTACCCCAGGGAATTTACAGTTTTGGTCAAAGCATTTCTACTCTGTATAAGTATGCATTTTTCTTATAAATGTGCAGTTGTAGAAAAGATTTTTGATAATTGATCATTTATGAGTTTTTTGCCCCGTCCCTAATTAATTCCTCAGGGGTACTAAAAATTACACTTTATATCCCCCTTATCCCAAAGATGTTTCATACCAAATTTGAAAAGAATTGGAAGGGTAGTTATCAATAAGAAATTTAAAATGTTCAATTGTTAATGCACGACTGACAACGACAGACAGACCAATAGCAATACATCACCTGGGTAACTCAGGTGACGTACAAATTACAAATGACCTTTATTCTTACCCAGTAATGTTGCCCCAAGGGCATCCCTTGAAGTTGAGAAGAGTACTGGTTCATGAGTGGTGGGAACAGACATATCGGTGGTGGCCCAGGCAATGCTGTGGGATGAGCCACATGCCACCTTACTGATTTTGTACCCCTCTAGAACCACCAGGGCTGGCTTCCTGTTGACGGTGGTGGTTCCATTTCCCTGTTGTCCATGGTCATTATCACCCCATGCAAACACCTTAAAGTAGATCAAAGGTGTCATTGCTAGCATTATCCACAAGTCTAACTTATGCATTATATATACATTATAAATCTATTCGCCGCTTTGTTTTCCATTTATAACATTATTCCACTCTTTAACTCTAAAAGATTCCAGGAAAAATCATCAAAGGGGAGTAGATGTCTCTTGCCATTTTAGATGGTGCTTTAAAAGGGGGTGGAGGAGTGGGTCATATTGGTTGCTGGTTCCAAATAAAGGATACCCCCCTCCCACTATATCTGCCACAGGATCTCATAGCAAGTATTTTAGAAATGAAATACCATTAATTGAAAAGCAACAAATCTAATTCAATTTTATTTTCTCTCTTGAAACCATACTGTTGATATCGAACATCAGACTCACCTGTACTGAGTCAATAGTCACTGGACAGCAGTCTAAACAATGCACTGTATGGAACCAGAGGTCACTAGCTATAGGTATACCTGAACTCTGCTAGTGAATGACTTACCTGTCCTGTGTCAGTGAATGACTTACCTGTCCTGTGTCAGTGAATGACTTACCTGTCCTGTGTCAGTGAATGACTTACCTGTCCTGTGTCAGTGAATGACTTACCTGTCAGGTGTCAGTGAATGACTTACCTGTCAGGTGTCAGTGAATGACTTACCTGTCCTGTGTCAGTGAATGACTTACCTGTCCTGTGTCAGTGAATGACTTACCTGTCCTGTGTCAGTGAATGACTTACCTGTCCTGTGTCAGTGAATGACTTACCTGTCCTGTGTCTGTGAATGACTTACCTGTCCTGTGTCTGTGAATGACTTACCTGTCCTGTGTCTGTGAATGACTTACCTGTCCTGTGTCTGTGAATGACTTACCTGTCCTGTGTCTGTGAATGACTTACCTGTCCTGTGTCTGTGAATGACTTACCTGTCCTGTGTCTGTGAATGACTTACCTGTCCTGTGTCTGTGAATGACTTACCTGTCCTGTGTCTGTGAATGACTTACCTGTCCTGTGTCAGTGAATGACTTACCTGTCCTGTGTCAGTGAATGACTTACCTGTCCTGTGTCAGTGAATGACTTACCTGTCCTGTGTCAGTGAATGACTTACCTGTCCTGTGTCAGTGAATGACTTACCTGTCCTGTGTCAGTGAATGACTTACCTGTCCTGTGTCTGTGAATGACTTACCTGTCCTGTGTCAGTGAATGACTTACCTGTCCGGTGTCAGTGAATGACTTACCTGTCAGGTGTCAGTGAATGACTTACCTGTCAGGTGTCAGTGAATGACTTACCTGTAAGGTGTCAGTGAATGACTTACCTGTCCTGTGTCAGTGAATGACTTACCTGTCCTGTATCTATGAATGACTTACCTGTCAGGTGTCAGTGAATGACTTACCTGTCCTGTGTCTGTGAATGATTTACCTGTTCTGTGTCAGTGAATGATTAACCTGTCCTGTGTTAATGAATGACTTACCTGTCCTGTGTCAGTGACAGCTAGACAATGAAGTGCCCCCACTGCTACATGGATAATCTTCTTCCCTTTCAGTCCTTCCACTATCTGAGGCTTCCTAACATGAGCATCTGTTCCATGACCCAATCGAAAATAGTCTCCCTTGCCCCTTCAAAAAAACAAGTACATTAGTTTTGTTACGCTTGATTCTCCATGCTCTCTGTTAACTGTGCCGAACAACTAGAGATGCTAAAATCATTTGGTATTCTTAGAACATGTACAAGTATTTACCATGTCCACACTTGTCCTAACTTGGTCAGAGCTAAAGAAAACTGGGCTCCACATTCAATCTGGCACACCTTCTGATCTCGCAGTCTTTCAACTTCATGAGGAACATTGCAACCCTCACTCCCACCTCGACCTAATTTTCCAAAATCCCCATCCCCCCATGAGTAGACACTGCCCTCGTCTGTCAAGGCCAGAGTTTGGGCATCACGGCTTCCACAGGCCACCTGTACCACTCGTTTATCTGCTAACGCCTTGATCTGCAACAACAAATTGCAACTGATAATTAAATACAATACGCACATCAATTTCTGAAACCATGATAGAATATGTATCAGGGAACTCATGGGCCTAGAAATGTTAACCTTATGAATGAAGCAATTTATATGAACAAGCATTATTCATTATGCATTGGTTTTTCTGCAGGTCTTGACATAACAAGGTCTCAGCAGAAGATGGTATAACTGTACAAAGGAACCCAACACTTGACCAGTACTTACACTCTGGTATAAAAACAATAAAATCATTTATATGTGCTTCATAAATTCATGAAAATTTAAAAACAGTAAAATATTCACTCAAGGTTTTTTATTTTAATGTACTTCCATGAATTATCAACCTTCCAATAGAGATAATATCCCTCTCCCTTTGTCATGGTCCGTTTCAATAACAGCGAATCCAAATAAAGGGTTTGGTCTTCCACTCAAAACCCTGGTAATGAATACCAAATCCAAAATGAATTCTTTTTTCAAACAATTTTGAACAACCTTGTTATCACTGCTCCTGTCTACATACACACACTGACTTTTGTACACATCCTTAACATATCTAACAGGAATGGTACAGATGAGGGATACTCCAGTGAACATGGCTTTGGTAATCAACTGACTGCTGGCACACTGTTTTTCTATATTCTAAAATTACCACAAAGAAACCTTTTTTTTTTTTTTTTTTTATTTAAGACTGCAATTTTAATTGGCATCCAAAAAATTAGGTGAGAATATGACCTATTGTAAAAATCATTTTAAGAGTTTAATGAAATCTTTAATGTTTAAATGAAAATCCATGTACTATCACATGTATGATATGTAGTTCCATTATTCAATGGAAAGTTTACCTTAATAATGCACGATGGAAATTGCCCTGCTAAAAATTGGGTCCCAATTCAAAAATTTTCATGAAAATTATACAAGTAAAAATCTAAAACACTCTTTTTGTACCTAAATTTGTACAAATCTACAGCAGTCAAAATACCAATACTGTATTCATGAATTAATCATACTTAGATGAATAGTTATATGTATATTTTCATGCCATATTCTGTGCAATATTGTAATACAAACGTACTTAAATATATATGTAGTTTGGTCAAAAATCAGATTAGTGGTTCTTGAAAAGTCATCTACTCCTTTAGATAGAATCAGTGTACCAAGTTTGATATCTGTCAAGCAAACTGTTCTCAAGATATTGAGCAGACAATATCTTACTGTGTCCAGTTTGAACTTTCACCTTGTGACCTCAAAATCAATAGGGGAAATCTACTTCTCAAGAGAAACCAGTGTACCAAGTTTGATGTCTGTCAAGCAAATGGTTCTCAAGATATTGAGTGGACAAAATCTTATTATGTCCAGTTTGACCCTTGATCTGCAAATCAATAAGCGGCATCTATCCAATGTACCAAATTTGATGTCTGTCAAGCAAAGCATTCTCGAGATATTAAGTGGAAGCATACTATATCCAGTTTGACCCTTTACTTTTGACCTTATGATCTGAAAATCAAAAGGGATCATCCACCGTACCAAGTTTGGTAAATGTCAAACAAAAGGATTCTTTTGATATTGAGCGGACAAAATTTGGTCTACAGACTGACTTTTGACCTTTGACCTGAAAATCATTAGGGGTCATCTACTCGCTTGGGGCATTCATTGTACCAAGTTTGGTAACTGTCAAGTAAGGGTTTTTTTTTTTTAGATATTGTGCAACATGCTTCAGACTTACTAACAGACAGGTGTCCAAAATAATATGCCCCCTCTTTTTGAAAGGGGGGCATAATAATGCATTTTCAACATATGAGCCATTATAGCCTGTCTTAGCACCAGAATCCCTGATCCTCATGGGCCATGAATTTTACAATTATGGCGGAGGCATCCTTGCTCATCATGACCTTTGATACAATTTGTCTACTAGATATCCCCGAGTAAAGTAGGATTGCATCATTTCTTCACATTTTGGCCCTATCCCTTAGGCCCCCAGTGAGGGCAGAGGCCACAAAATTAAAGATATCCCAGAAATGCTACATGCCAAATTTAGAAGTTAGAAATGTTAAAATGTTAACGTCCAATGATGCGCAAAAACAGATCACATTAGGTCACAAGGCGACCTGAAAATAAGTTTTCTCAATCTCGTTTATGATGTCTGTTAGGGCTATTCCAGAAATAAATACATGGGGGGGTTGGGAGGCACCTTTTGTATATACCAAGCACCCATAAAAAAAAAATAAAAAATTACCCCATGACCCATCAAATTTATAAACTCATTTTACAATGACCCATCTAATTAAAAAAAAAAACTAACCAGACCCACCACAAAAATATTTTTAAAAATGAAAACGGTACAAATCTCGCGAGGTTTTTGGGACAAACATTCTAGTCAATGACGCGGTAATGCCTGTGCGACATTGTATCACAGTAATTCTGAAGAAACGATGTCACATCAACAATCAAAGGCATCTATGGCGGGAATGTTGGAAAGATTGGGAGTCCAAACGATGCTATTATCATGAAATGGGTATGGATATGTTTTTCCACGAATCGTTCATCTTCTAATGGAGCCCGCGCCCGGAGGCCTCTATATCACCATCACACTGACTGATAAATATAACGCATCGGTACCCTCGTATAAATCAACTAAGGTTTGCCTATTTTTATTAGAAAACGAATACCTATTGGTTTCAAAATATTCCCAAAATCGATGCACTGTAAACTGTAATAATCTACAGAACAGAGTTCGCCGCCATCACGTCCAAAGGGACCCTACTAAACGCGCCTCTAATTTGAAGAGTGCCGTAATGGAAAGTTATGCGCTGCAAAGAGCGACAACTCGAATAGTTCTATGTTACTTCCGATTTTCAATTTCGAAAGCAGCATTTTGAAAGCACGTTTTCAATTTTCCCTCCGACGTTTTGTAACCAACACGACAACAGCGACAATAAAAATATTCTGAAAACTCAACACCCACGTGGCACAAAATAAAACAATAGAAACTACCCACTACCCATAATAAATATTTTTTTAACAGTCCAACCACGGACCAAATTAAAAATATGACCACCCACACAAAAAAATATCTTTTGCCCCCCCCCCCCCCCCCCCCCCCCCCCCCATATTTGATCATTTCTGGAACAGCCCTTACTGAATTGACTGGGTCTTGATCAGTTCCCACAAAACAATTTCAATAATCTGACCTGTTTAGGTTTCAGCTGTGTTGTATTGTCTCCATGCCCAAGTCTGCCATATTCTCCCAGGCCCCAGGTGTACAAATCTCCATTAGACGTAATGGCAGCACTGTGTGAACTCCCACAAGCAATGTCCCTCACTCGCTTAGATTTCAGAGCCTCAATCAGTCGAGGCTTATCACAGTTCCAGCGACTAAAATGCCCAAGTTTCCCATCATCCCCTTCTCCCCAGGAGAAAACCTTCCCATCTGTTGTCAAAGCTAATGAGTGTCGTCCACCTTTTCAAAAAAACAAAACAAAAGATGACAAAAGTAATTTCAACTTGCCATTCAAAAAATTAAGGCAGAATCAGAGAATTTTTCAAGGGTATATATACCACACAACACTGTAGCGCTTCAAGATCAGATTTAAATTCACTTGTGGAAACATATGAAAGTTGGCATTGCTATAAAATGATGACATTCCCGTTACCTGAATGGACAGCTACTTTTTTGATGACGTATTGGCTGAGTGAGGTGATTTGTCTTGGAACTGAAACAGTACCTGTACTGATTCCCAAACCCAATCTCCCATTGGTGGCCTCTCCACAGGCATAAACTTTTCCTTCTTGAGTCACTGATAACAGAAAATATTCAAATCTTGGTACACAGATTTCCATAGAATATGTTACTATTAATTAATCTGATAATTTGCCAATACAATCAAATTTACCACATGTACATTCAAACCACATTTTGATTTATTCTACGGACATATAATCTGCATCTTTATTGGCCAATGCACACAAGGTTGTGGCAGTTAAACAAGCACACAATAAACACAAAGCTTTAAACTGTGATGTCACAGAAAAATGTACACAATTGCATTTCAGTATCAACAAAATAAAGCAAATCATCCAGTAAAATATCTCGAGTTGCATTAGATTGTGAATAATGTACCTGTTTCTTCAGATTTGAAGTATTTCATGTAAATTTGATGATCATGTACCCCAGATAAGACTCAATTTGCGATTGTTAAACCCGCATTAATGATTTCATATCTGAAGGGCTGTTACAACAAGGCTGATAAATTTATTGGCAAAATTAGTTACTTACGATTGAACAATGAATCAATAAATAATAATCATCAGTTTATTTCCAATATTTTCTAAGTTTCTAATACATATTATATTACAGCTGTACAACGGTGTGGGTCACTGAGAATTATACTAATTCCTGTATATAAACAAAAATCTTTTGGTTTTCTTTGGCTCGCTTTCTAAAATCTTTTTACTCCAATATTAAAAACAAAAAATCAACTGTAATTAAGTACCAAAATGTGATGAATCAACGTTTTGAAAATATACTGACATACATGTATATGAACTTTCATGAAGATAATTATAAAATGTGAAGATAATCATAAAATGTGAAGATAATCATAAAATGTGAAGATAATTATAAAATGTGAAGATAATCATAAAATATACATGTAACATGATCGTACTGAATGGTAACCATTGCCATAGAGAATCTATGCACTCATGTTCTCTTCCGTAATCATAATCTCTATGTTTGGTAAATTACCACAAAATAAACTTTTGGATCCTCCTACAATCTGAACACATCTCAGAGCTGATAGGTTGTCATTCAAGGTAGGGAGTTTAATCTGGAAGAAAAGTGGCATCCTTATTATACAGGTCATCTTCCCTGAGCATAACAACTGAGATTGTCATGTCCATTTACAATTTATAAACACAGTATAAAAAACATCCACATGTCCTACTGAAATTGTGTCATGTAGATATGGAATTATTTACAAAGTTGTCACTAAATAACATTCTGCTGAACAAATCAGTACACATGCATTATCAAATTCATTGTTGTTGTCAATCATGAACTGACCTTTGACCCTTTAGGCCCACCCAACTGATCTTTGTCATTCAGCCCCCAGCAGAAGACATTAGTTTGAATTTCTTTGGTTGTTGATTTTTTCTTTTTTTTGGCAGATGAACTACTGACTTTCTCCTCTTCTTCCTCCTCTCTGTCTGATGCAAGGAATGAAAAGTTAGCAGCAGCATCATCCTCATCTGATCGTAATCTCCCAAGAATCGTTAGACCATGAACCTTACAGTCAATGCCACTACTGCGACATTGCTTGATGCCAATTTCTATAAAGCGGAAGTACTGAAAAGAAAAACAACAGACTATGTCAAATTTCCTCTTGATGATTTAAAATCCAAATGCAGTTAGTTACAAATGTACCTAAGTCTGCCCCAAGCTGCCTTTAAAACACAAATCTGTTATAAAATGAAGAATAACATACAACTTCTATTTTTTTTTTTTTTTTTTTTTGCTTTCAAAATCAAGGCAGAGCTCTGTTGTTATCAAAATAAACAACAATATGACTAACATCATTGAGGTCCTGCAAAAGGGTCACCACAGATTCTGTGGACGTGATATTGACGGCACGGATCTCTTTCATGGAGTTCAAGGTATCTCCAGCACTGATAACCACCAAACTTGGCATGTAGCTGGAGTCAGAGGGCTCCACTTTCATGTAGAGTCTGTGTAGAAGGATGTCTGTCTGCATCTCTAATCGGATCCAGTGCTGAACACAGAAACAACAAATAATCAAAGGACTGTGTTTACATGTGAATAAATTTACAATTAATTTCTAATCAGGATTCTTCAATTCATGCACCACATGCAAAGCTAAGAGGAATAATCACATGACGACGAGAACCAGAAGACTTGGGATCCATGACCTCAGTGTTTGGACATCATAATGATACGATCTGAACAATTTTGAATCTTAGTGATTTGATTTGAACAATTTTGAATCTAAATTATACATAATCTATGCATCCCAACATCTACAGTCTATTTCTTGTTATGGCTACCATTTTCTTTACAGTAACAAAAACCACTCCCTCTAGCCCCCAGTGACCCTTAACCCCTCACCTTGCCCTGTGACCCTGAACTCTGCCAATATCCACTGTTTCCATTGATCAGTCTGTGGGCCTGATTTTCCCGTGATGACACAGTGATGGCCTTAACACATGCATGCCAATCATCAATTACAGATCTGGAAGACATGACACCAAACTTCCTTCTCTGTCTGCCTGCTTTACCAGCATATGCTGGTTCACAATCTGTAAAACGGACAGTAGTAAGTTTCACAATCTGTAAAACGGACAGTAGCGAGTTTCACAATCTGTAAAACGGACAGTAGTGAGTTTAACAATCTGTAAAATGGACAGTAGTAAGTTTAACAATCTGTAAAATGGACAGTAGTGAGTTTAACAATCTGTAAAATGGACAGTAGTGAGTTTAACAAGCTGTAAAATGGACAGTAGTGAGTTTAACACTCTGTAAAATGGACAGTAGCGAGTTTAACAATCTGTAAAATGGACAGTAGTGAGTTTAACAATCTGTAAAATGGACAGTAGTGAGTTTAACAATCTGTAAAATGGACAGTAGTGAGTTTAACACTCTGTAAAATGGACAGTAGCGAGTTTCACAATCTGTAAAACGGACAGCAGTGAGTTTAACAATCTGTAAAATGGACAGTAGTGAGCTTCACAGAATTTTTATCCAACAAGCATGTATTAGTAGACTCAAACTGCTGCACCTGAGAGTGCATTATCTTGTAACCATACCCTGATCTTGAACAAAATATTGGTCTTGAAATGCACATTTTCTACATTTTGTTAGTGGGATGATCCTTTTTACAATTTTTCTTCAACTTAATATTTCTATGATCAATAAGCCTCATCATTTTAAAATGCCCAAAATCAACTGATCAAGCAATAAAACTACATGTGATGTGTTACATGTAATATTCCTGAAAAAAGATCATGACATATTTTGTTGTTGGTCACAAGAATTGTTGAACCAAGAAGCATCAATAATTTTAAGCTGACCCTGTGTCTAAAAAGTACTGACTTCCTAATTTCTCATAAACTGACTTCTTGGGCTTCTCCACACAGCATGACCCAAGAGGATGCGTAAGTGCCCTTTTTGCTTATGTTTCCATCTGACAACAGTTCAGAGGTCATGTTTATCAACATAAATTTCTCTGACTGTTTTCTCTGTCAGAGCATATGTGGCAATCAAAAACATGCAGGACATGAATTTAAAGGGGCATTAGCTGTCATTTTGTCACCAAAAATTGAATTCAACGAAAATTAATCTTTCAGTAATAACACCAGTATTGAATTATTTCAAACACCTTTTAACCTCAAAGCAGGCACATGAATATGTAATTTTGGTGATCAAATAATTATCATCTTGCAAGACAATAATTCTTCCTTATACATTCTTTACACTAAAGGCGGTTATCTAACATAGTTTTCGTAGGCTTCTCTTGTCTTTGTTAACAAATGTTTATATTAGTCATTAATATACATTACTATGCCATTGAGATATTTTGAGAAAAAATGGTTGCCATCACTTTCCCAGCTAATGTCCCTTTAATCCATCTCCATATGTAATATGTATCTTGAAAATGTTCTTGGCACTGTAAGCATGCATATATCCCTTTCAAAAACACTAAGGAGCTTTACATATAATTTTCATCACAGACAAATATTATGTCTCATAATGTCTGAACTAAGAACTAAAGCTCTTGGGTCGACTGTTACCTGGTTCGGAGATTTTGAGAAAGACATGACTATGCTTGTGTTTCTTGATTCTGAAACAGTTTTCACACATATCATAACTGGCACATTTCTGGCATTTATATCTGGGGCCCACTATGGGGAAGAGATCACATTCATCACACCTGAAAAAAATCGAAGAACAATAATTATATTCACCTTAAAATATATCACAGGTGCAACATTATCCATGTCCTATTCACAGAATATGGGATCTTTTAAAACCTTCATGTATATAACTTTAACACTTTTCAAGCTATAAAATATTTAATACACTCTGCAAAAGTTGATCTCTTATTGCTGTTCATGAAATTAAATTTCATTTAGTTTAAAAACAATTTGAAATGTCATATTTCTTTCCAAATAATTGTATGATGGTAAATGTGAGCTGACGATATAGTACCCTATGCCAGGGTGAGAACTTGGCACAATTTCCATTTCATCAATAACTCCCGTCCAATGAGACTGCTGGGGGAAGTCTACCGTCAGATCTCGACCGTTAGCATTGATAGCTAAAATAAAATAACGACATGCAAGGTAAATCCACAGTGTGACAATATACATATAGTGGTCAAAATACGATAGATCACTCTTATTTAGTAATTTTTATTTCTGAATTCAGAATGAAATTCATTTCTTTTAGAATATATACACAGAATTATTCACAAGAATATTATTTCTGAGCACAGCAACCATGCAAACTTACTCAAAATTAAAGTTTTTACGATTGAAACACACTTTACAGGACACACTTTAGATAAAATGTGCAAGAAAACAATTTCAATTTGTTTCCCTTTTCCTATAATTACTTAATCACTGATACGAAGCCTCCTAACATGGCCTCATTTGAACAATGTGTAAACAAAACAATGTTTTTATTCTGATGTATTTCAAATGGCAAGAGTGGTATTGTATTTCACCACATACCATTTGTTCCATCATTCTGTCCAACCAAATGAAAATTTAGCAATAACATACCTGTGACAGTCCCTATGCAATTATGAGATACAGAGCCCCATTTATAAGTAGGAGTGACCACATTGGGTTTGACATGAACTTTGTCTCCGACTGAGATTTTCTGAGTGGTCCCGGTCTCGTTTCCCGTGAATCCCTGAATTTCCACATGTATATATCTGACCCAGTATGTACCACCTTTCCTCTGCCAATCGGCTTGGATGTTCAGGTCATGTAAGCCATCTCTGTCCAGCTAAAATATCAACAAATATTCCATGATCTACAGTGCCGCAGGTGTCAATGAATATTTTATTTGCATGTTTCTTTGCCTCAATATTATGATCCCTCCATGGACCCCTGAATCTGGACACTTCAATACTGCTGGAATGTGAATATTTCTATGAAAACTGGACATTTATTGTGTCCCCTTCCTGGCCCAGGAACAACACTCTGAAGAAAAACTTTGCCCCAATGTTGTTTGAACACTTGTACGTTACTTTTAACTAATGGTAACCTGGATGTTCTCACTAGTTACATTTTCCTGGACCAGGTGTCACACTACATTGGGACGTAAGTTCACAATCTTAGTTCAAGTCACACTGACTTTGCGAGATCACCGTAACACATGTTGCATTTTTAAAATTATTACGCTCTCAAATTTTCAGTTGCATGCTTTAAACTAGTTCATGATCTGTTCATGGTCAATATGAACAGATCAAGTTTGCGTGCTGAAATTGGTTGGTTCACAAAGGAAAATGCAATTTGCAATATAAATATATGAGGATGCAAACATACTGACACTGATTAGTGGTCTTGGACCCATATAGGTATAGTCCTTAATTTAAAAAAACAATAAAAATCTATTTACTCAAGGATACTTTGTGTCAAGTTTGATGAAATTGGTCCAGTAGTTCTTGGAAAGAAGCACCAACTGTCCAAACATACAAAGAGCAATCAGAACAGCTCACTTTAAAAGTCCTCGATATTCAGAATGAATTTACATTACCTTGACGACTTTGCCGATATCCCCTTCATGAACCTCCTCGTAAGTGCGACAGCACCTAACGCTCATGTTGGGTTTTATGGTATCTCTGACATACATGGCGTACTCATCGTTGCTCAGGAAGTCGGCTCGCTTTTTGAACGTCTGCTGTGGAGTGGTGGTGGTTGATGGAACAATACCTACAGCCTCATTCGTCAAGCTCTGAAAGAATTAGACTTTGTCAACACAAACGTTCTATACAGTGGCTAATTCCATTCCCCACTCCTTTTGGATCCATCTCTCAAACACCAACCACTGAATCATATAATTCAAAGTTTTGTGGAGTACAAGTATGGACAGATATACAGTCAGATATATGACAAGTAATTACTATGTCCCTTCAACCTTTGTTGGGGGAGGGGTACTCAAATATGAAATACATGTCTGCTTTCATATTCTACTGTGCTTTTTATATACATGTGCATGTATGTTCTGCAGTTCTGAACAGTGATGTTACTTGTATTCATAAGACATGTTTATGAGACACAAAGCAATTGTGGCAAATTCGATCTGTTAAATGATTTTGACCTCTCGCAGTAACATACATCTATGTCTGGCCTGAGCTTTACAGTTCATAAAGAATGAAGTCTCTATCTTGCAAAAATCAAAATTAATGTTGAGGACAAACAAAGATATATACTGACATGCATTAAACAAAATAGCACTATAAATATGCCTAGATCATAAAATTTTGCACATTTAACTTACTCCGTATGTCACCACTTCAGTGTTAACATCGTAAGAGTTCTCCTCGAAATCCTCTGACGTGGCGTCAGAGTCTGTGGAGTAATCCTCCGACTCGCTGTCGGTGTCGTCCATGTCGTGTACATTTATCTGGGGGTGCTCAATCAGCCAGCCTACCAGGGCCTCAATACTGGGCTGGTCAGGGTTAGGTAACAAAGAGGAACTCCCTTAAAAAGATTGTTTCAAAAGAATGCAATACCATATTTATACAGAATGATATTTTGTGGACTGATTCATCAAGTCCTCTGGTAACCAATAATTCACACATACTACTCATAAACAATTCCTAGGAATCTGACTGTAGCACAAAAACTTACTGTATTACTCTCCTCAGTAGAAACATTGTGGTGAACTAATTTCTATTTATTTGATAAATTTCGAAAATTATAACAGAGATACATGCACCCACCAACAGTCTTTATAGCCAGCTTGACATTTTTCTTGGGAAATCCCATTTCCATGAGCTGAGTCACTACCGGATTGACCTCCGCCTGAGGTTCCTGGTTCCTAGGTTCTTGATTTCTAAGTTTCTTTGCTTTATGAGGTTTGTTGGTGTTGTTTGGCACCTCTGTTGAGGGTCTGATGGGAAGAGCCTGCTCACTCTCGCTCTCGGAGTCGGAGGATTCTGAATCGTCAATTTCCAGCTGGCTTATGGCTATCAAATACTGAGCTACTGCCAAAGCAGCTCCCTATAAACAAAGACGTCAATCTGAAGTGACTGAAATTGAACTCAAACCCTCACTTGTCTACAATTTAAGGTTTCAACCTTATAAAATGGTTTTGTAAAATAACATTTTCTGTCAAACTAGCAATAACTGATAATTTTATTTAATTGGATGACTTTGTAAAATCAATTATCTAAAATATCACTCATCCACTCATATGTATATGAACACATTCACATACTGTAGAATCCCTTATTTTCATTGGAAGAAATTTTTGTGGTTTTGGAAAATAAGCTGGTTGGTTGTTTGTTTTATGTCCTGCTGAAAAATTTTCACTCATATCGAGACGTCACCAGTTGTAGATGAAGTACTACAAATCTAAAACTATGCTTAGCGCTTACAGCCATAGCAGTGAGGGTTCTTTAATACCCCTGCCGAAACACATGGTTCTCACTTCTAAATGCCGAGTGTTTGGCAGAAGAACAACCACTACCCAAGTTTGAAGGTTTGATGTGGCCATGGCATACACCCTGGTAATGTCTCATTTGACAGCACTGTAAATAAACTTACACATGTATGATTGTGGCATCTTTGACATAGTCTTAAGTACACTGTTTTCTCCACATCAAAATATATCACACTGTTAAAATTGTGTGACAGAAAATAGAGGTTTATATTCATAAGTATTCCAAATTAACCATGACCTATAACTTTATAATTCTGAACATGTTTTAAAAAGTACACATACAGAAGAAATTCCTAATATAGAATTTTGATTGGTAGGTTCTACTTGAACATTCTCTATTTAACCCTATTTCTTCTAGAGAACACAGCTTTGATTGATGAGGAACTGGAGACAAATCTCTATTTTACCTCTAATTTTTCTCTAAAGAACACAGCTATGATTGTTGAGGACTTGGTGACAAATATCTTTCCTTTAGTTCTTCTAGAGAACACACTATCTTACATCTTGTTTACAGCTTTGATTAATGAGGATTTGGTGGACAATCTCTAACATACATGTACCTCTAGTTCTTCTCTAAAGACACAGCTTTGATTAATGAGGATTTGGTGGACAATCTCTAACATACATGTACCTCTAGTTCTTCTCTAAAGACACAGCTTTGATTAATGAGGATTTGGAGGACAATCTCTAACATACATGTACCTCTAGTTCTTCTCTAAAGACACAGCTTTGATTAATGAGGATTTGGTGGACAATCTCTAACATACATGTACCTCTAGTTCTTCTCTAGAGAACACAGCTTTGATGGGAGAAGGTTGTGTGGCCACACTCATCAGCTGTTGAAGAATTGTATTAGTCGATGAAGGGTCACTCTCTGGATCCTCATCATTAATCTCCTCAACCCCTGCCTCCACCTCCGATAGTCCTAGATCCACCACAGAGATTCCACACAGGATCTGACGGAGATGCGGCTGACAGGACAGAAGGACTCTAGAGGCTCGAAGAAGTCCCAATTTTAGTTGTTGTTTTCTTAGTTCTCTCACATCTACACCACTGGCTGCTGCACAAATAAAAATTCAACATTCTCAGAGTCAACACTGACAACTGCACACATAAAAGTTCAACATGTATTATGTTGAGTGTCTAGAGAATAATGCTGACAAAATTTTAATGACGTTTACGAATGCAAAATATCTTTTCTGAAAGTTGAGGTTCGATTTCATGAAAAGTTAAACAAATATCATCACAAATAGAAACAAGACATCATGGGATGTCCTGGACTACTTTTACACCCATCCCTAACAATGAGCCCACTTTAAAAGAATTGAGTTGTTTGCATAGTGAAAGAGGAAGAAAGAAATGTCCATATAAAAAGTCAGAGATCAGAAACAGCTACAAATATTTAATGATCGTCACCAAGGAATAAATATATGACAAATGGATGGACAGACAGATAGACAACAAGCCAAGTCCCTAGGTGTCATTATGATGTGCAGGTGACACCAAAAAAAGTCCAAAGTCAATTTTTAAGCATGTCATATACAACAAAGGTGATGTCAGCTTACAAAGTTGTGTTTCAACATTTCAAAGTACTAAAAATTTATTTACACACTAACTTATGTAGTAACTTAAATGCATTGGAATATAGGGTCTGTTAATACATGCAGGCACATTTAATGTGCTTGAATATTGCACTATAAAGTAGTTTACACACAGTTTGTAAAACCAAAACATACAGGTCAAGTGTTCTATAAATAACTTACAGGTGTGTTCAGACTCCATGCTGGCAGTGCTGGAGGCCAGAGGTCTGTCTTTGGGGAAATCCTTCTCCATCTTTAGCCCTGTAGCCGTGAAACCAACAATAGCTGACCACATTTTGATGACATCAGGGGTCATTTCTAACTTGCTTACACAAAACTTCTGGTTACCAGCCTGTAAAACATACAGCACATATGGTAACTTTCTTCTTCAAAAAGAAATAGACATTATGAAAAAATACAACAAACCATGTAATTATTTTTTTAAAAATGTCTTGAGACTTATGCACAGTGAAAAGGGTCTAATTCTTACCACAGTCAATTCTGTCAGTCTACAAGCTCGCAGACTGCCATCTTCAAACTGTACATGGATTTTCCCCTTTGATGTGATCTTAGCTATAGTTCCAAAACCGTAGTCATCATGTTCCACTCTGCCCCCTAGGCGGGCTCTGTTATCCAGCCCACCAATCACAGCAAGGCAAGCCAAAACCATCGGCAGATGATCGACTAACTCTTTGTCCTCAGAAAGGAGCTCCTGAAACAATTATCATTCCTCATTCACTTACAAACATGAATATCTGGCTCAGACAGATAGCTATCTGTAATCCAGGCAACCAGAAATTTTTTTATTTCAGATTAAGGATCTACAGTGTATATTACACAAGATAAAACTTTTACAAATGATAAAAAAGTGGAGGATATGCTCAATAATACATTTTGAAACTGACAACTTTGAAATTTACATTATCAGCAGCTCACATTTTAACCCTCTCAGCCAACTGACTCAGCAAAGAATTCATTTTTCCATTTATCGCCCATTATGATAATACATTATTCATCCTTAAGTTTCTTTTCGATCCTCTGATGCCTCAATAAGAGTGAAAAATTCTCGATGGGATATAAAACAAACAATCAACTGAACTACACCAACTATCATACCTGTGACGGGCATACTTTCTCCACCATCATGTCTCCGATGTTGACGAGCTGGTCTGTGATGAAGGCGTTGATGTAGGCATTCCAACACTCACTAATGTGAAGAGTTCGTAAGAGACACACTATCTCCTCCGCTACAGTGCTAGTGTAGGAGGCTGTCAAAGAGACTGACACACAAGGTTTGTGGCTCTTCCTCAAAGCATCATCTAAAAAAACAATTACTTCTTGTCAGACTTCAATGGCATGAATTTTTTTAAAAACATTTTCATTTAACTTCAATTATGAAATTACACAAGTTTCATATCTTTGCCAAACCCGAAATATTTCATTGACAAAGTCAAAAGGATCAGACTACTGTTAAACATACAGACTGTATGAACTTTCTATGTCTCCCCATTACAAACAGCTCAGACAAAGATTTTAATAATTGTTCACTAGTGACATAGCCTTTGACCTTGGTCTAGTGTCATGACACATCTGGATATAAGCAACCTTTGTGTTAAGTATGTTTCTAAAACTTCATTATCAATTTATGCCCTTGACAAAAATTTTTAACTTTTTTTCCCCAATGATCTTGACTAAATGATTATGAATCGGGGTCATGACACACCATCTGGCCATAAGCAATCTTGTGCCAAGTGTGAGCCCTAATACAAAGTTATGATGAAGTGGGATGGACAGACAGACAAATGAGCAAACACACATGGTGATTCCTGTATACCCCAAATGTGGGAAAGGGTGGGTGGGGCCGATATCTCTTTTGTTACAATAATATCCAGATTGTCTCCTTTTCAATCCCAGGGAAAATAAATCATTTAACACACTATGACAACCAGCAACATCAACATCAGGTAGTGAAGAAAAATAATAAGGCTGCAAGTTATGCAATCCAACTCCATGGATAATCAGAAAGAACAAAACCATTATGTCCCCCCAAAAGGAAAGAGACCTGGGTAAAAAACCCAGATTTTTCTCTTACTTTGGGAGAAAAGTGTAGGATCAGCCGAACAGCCCATGATGACTTTGCCCAGTAGGTTGAAGAGTCGGTGTACGATTGTTGTTATTCGCGTCTGATCCACCTTCTTACTCCAGTGAGGCAGTACTGACTCCAAAAATCTCAGAATCAAAATCTACAAAAAAGTCTCCACGTGGATGAAAGCGTTTAATGCATTTAACAGGTCAATTGAAAACTTTTCAAGAACCTTCACACATCGTTACTAAGACTGAATGACACAGGGTTAATGAACTTGTGATCTTTATCCTGCATCTGTCCGTCTTCATCTCTCACGGACCTATCAACTCATAGCAGGGTTTGCTGTTATAACGACCATATAACAGAGTATGCATTCCTGTATTTTATATTTTCATTCAAACTAGCTTAATAAACATTTCATTCTGATCAGAATCAAATATGAACTTGACCCGCATACTTTCAGGACGTGTCTATTTCCCAAACTTCAATTCAAAATGTATGACAAAGAAAATAAGCGGAAGCTGTGAATCATTTCAAAATTTACAAGATTACAAATTTTGAATACCTTACAAGCAGAATTTCTAGTGAGGATTTCATTTTGGCATTATTAGTGAGGGTGTTGAGATCACCAAAATTGAATATTGCTAACAATTTATTCCATATCGTAGGTAATAGTTATCTATCTTGAATTATAAAGTTGCTAAAATTAGCTCTCGCTAAATATACATGTATATACCCATTTTTATGGGAAAATCGCTAAATTTGTGTCTTGTTAAAAATTCCACTTATACAATATGTGCATCAGTAGCAGAGATAATGAACTGAAACTGACGACAGAGATAATGAACTGAAACTGACGACAGAAGGACAGAAAAAGGGTATCACTATATGCCCCAGCCATTTCCTAGTGGGGCATAAAAACGTTTCGCTTTACATTAATGGAACATCCATGTATACCATTTAGAGGAATTTGCATGCTACATCAACAAGTTTAACAATGCATCTTGTAACAAACATAGGACATTGTAAATGATATAAATGAACACGATCTTTATAATCACTCCACAAAGATCACATGATTGATCACATGATTGATCATTAGTGAGAGAGTGATTAAAATGATCAGCATTAGCTCTAAGTTAACAATGTTATATTCCATTGTATTTTGTTCATCAAATACAGAAAGTATTCTTGCCCCCCCCCCCCCCCCCAAAAAAAAGAGCTGCACCTCTTTGAGTCATAGACCCAGTCAAAACAGTATCGAGTTGGCTGAACAAGCTGTTTTTTATCTGTCAATATCACAATAGTGTATGGAATAAGCAATTAATTTAAAATCTCAAAGCATTTTATTGAGAAAATGTTAAAAAATGCCGACACACAGTGAATAAAAGAGCAGTAAACTTTATACAAGCATTAAGATGCTTTCTAAAAATCATCAACAGCAACAGATTCCCAGACTTTACCTGTTTGATGATGTTTTTGGTTGGTTGTGAAGGCTTTTCATCCTCCAGAATTTTTATCAACAAATCAATCCACTTTTGTGAGCTAAGAGCTTCACAGATGACTGGACTTGTCGCAATTGACCGCACGTACCCAAGGGTGCACCAGCTATAGTGTTGCTCACTGGCAATCTGTGTCGGTATGAAGTTGGAATCTGAAATTTGTTTTGGACACAATTCAATAACTACACATAAATTTCAACTGTGATGACAGAAAGCAAGTTTAAATTACTAGAAAAAATGGTAATGTTTTCAAAAGAAATATACATGCAAAAGAACACAGCTACAAACAAGAGGACCATGGACATTAATGGTCACTTAAATATTTCCCAGTAGAACATAAAGTAGGAATGATGTGTGTAGATGGTACAGAAGTGCATCTTCAAACCCTGAGAGCTGACTGTCCTTGGGGTCAAAAATGATGTTTAATTCTTCTGATTCTGACCTTAAGCAACCTTGTGAAACTTATGCTAATATCTCTTAATCACTAAGCTGTGGCCTAGACTAATACTTTCTCTTCATTCAAACCAATTATCTTAGTCGTAAAAATCAAAACACAGTACATAATCAAATTATTCAGGAAAGGATTTAGAATACAAGTTAATTCTTTTTAGATAGTAACCTTGACCAAATGACCTTGGTAAAATTACCTTGGTTCAGGGTTATTACACATTGTCCAGTCATAAGCAACCTTTGTATTTTCAGTTTATATTCATAGGCTTGAACCAATAACTCTGGGGTGGAGTTTCACAACTCTGGTAGAGCTGTGTTCAATATCACTACACATCCAGTTCTTGTGCGATATTCAGGAGTAGAGAAGATTTCTACAGATTTAGATTACTGGATTTTAACTGCATAATTCTACTGGAGCCTGAACTACTCACCAATAGATCATTAAATTCCCAATTTTGGTAAAGACTTCTATGCTAAAAATAACTATACACCATGTTTGTTTCCTAGATGTTCAGGAATAGAGATCTTTAAACATCTAATGTATATTTACTATATAATCCATATAACCCTGCCCTGTAGCCT
Organism: Ostrea edulis; assembly: GCF_947568905.1. NCBI lineage: Eukaryota > Metazoa > Mollusca > Bivalvia > Ostreida > Ostreidae > Ostrea > Ostrea edulis. The sequence continues at coordinate 43,503,938 of NC_079165.1, forward strand.
GGACCCCTAGGGGCTATAAAATTCATCCCTATGATTTTTGTTTCATCCTTCCAAAGGATGTTGCACAACAATTTTTGGTGAAAATTTGCCAAAGCAGTTTCTGAAGTCAAAAATGTTCAAAAGTTAATGACAGACGGGCACAGATAGCAATGGGTCACCTGAGTGACTCAGGTGAAGTAGAAATATACCTTTCTCTGAAATGCATGATTTCACTGCTATTTAAGCATAATGAAATGAACATTTTCACAAGAAGAAAAGTTTTTACAAAAGAGACACTCAGACTGTCTTATCCAGCATTGAATCCAGCCAGGATTCTACTGCATTATTTTTTAGACTAATTTTATTTTTTAGCGTAGTCTCTAAGGAAACACTTCACAAGTGGCGATGATACATGATTTACACTCACTGATTCCATAGTTACAGCCAGCATCCAGAATTTTTCTCATGAGTCCACACAATGCACTGACTGCCTCTCTTTGAGCTTGTTCTGCATATATTCCACAGGACAGGGAGAGATTGCGCAGTAGATACAGAGTCGACCGACGTATGATGGCCGTTGGGTGCCTGCTTTCTGCTTTAACAGGATCTGCACGCAAAAATACAAGTACAGCAAATTAATACACAATGAGAGCCATATGTTCATGTTATCACTGTATATAACAATTCAAAAAATACTGTGCATCATGGCTAATGAAAATGTACAGAATAATGAAACAGATTTTAAAATTAAAATAATCTTAATTCCTAAAATGTTACAATCCGGATTAAATCATCTTTACAAAATGTTAATTCTTGCAAACAATATTTGTGTGATTTAAGATGTTGAGAGTGATAATGCTGTATGACTGACCCTCTTAAAAATGGTTACCTCCCAGTTCTGAATAACATTAATTTTACCCGTTTCCAGTTCGTCTTCTTCATTATCGTCATTATCTGGCATTTCTGGAGGTTCAGCCAGTTTAAGGTCATACTTTCCCTCTTTCCCCATCCTGTAACTGTTGGTACTTCCTGTGTCCCAGTGAATTCGGATCCATCCGTCATCTCCTAACTCCCCTATCACCCGTCCCAGGCTGGGGGGAGGACCATCCTAAAACACAATCCCTTCCACGTTTAAATGGGGAAAAAAAACTAATCTATAATTTAAGTTTGTTGAAATATAGACTGAAAAAGGTAATGCCATATCTTATTTTCACAATTTAAAACATTCAATGCCAAAACTCCTGCCTGAAATTGCACTATCTGTACAAATGGCACACAACATTTAGTAAATCTTCATTTTAACATCTCTTACTTCAAATGGAAAGTGTATCATGATACTTATCTTTTCCACTTTCCTTTTGATCAAAATCCCTTTGACCTGTGAACTCTGACCTTTTTTGGTTCATATCTTACCTGATCCCCCCATTTCCAGTCGACACCCCTCATCACACGAGTCCCTATCTTCATCATGGCTGCCAGTTCTGGGCCTGAGATAGGAACAGGGGCCGACTGTTTCTTGTGTTTTTGTTCCTCCAACACAGCACACATTGACACCATATTGTCCTGTAGAATTCGGTCAGGATCTGGTCCTAAATGGAGCAACTTTCCATTAACAACAGCAATTGTTTCAGGGCTAAATATAGCTCAACATTTTCATTTGATATGAAGCAAAGTAGACAATTAAAAATTCCTGTTTTGGATGTACATAAAAATTTTCCTTCTTGATACATGCAACATAAAAAATTTTAACCATACATGTACATATCATTTTGGAATTAATATCTTTTGATAAGGATCAAATAATCACGACGTGTTTCCTTACCTAGCATGGATCGTTCTGGTCTTTGTAACTTAATTGTAACTGACACTATGCAGCCCATTGTTAAGCACCATCTTGAAATATGTTTGAATACTATCTATCACTTACCTACGAGCCTCATTAATGTCTGTGACAATCCCAGAATCCCTGAATTGATCAGCAAACTTAGGCTGCTTGACTGGTGTTCAGACACCAGGATTCCAAGCATGGCCAAAATAAAGCGTGACTGTGGCAGTGCTCCAAGACTTAACCGCTCCTGATAATTTCAAAATATTGACAGTTATCTGAACTATAAAAAATTTGCTGATTTTAAAACAAAACTTGTAACATAGGTATTAAACAAATTCTTGATCACACCAGCAAGATATCAGGATACCTCTATTGACATAATAACACACATACAAGATTAACAAACAAATTAAATTTACTATTCTTTGTACCTTGGTTGTGTCAACTGGTGGAATAGCAGGATTTATCCCCCTTGATTTAAACTTCATATCAGCCTGAATAACAGCTGTCCTCAATTCTTTAATGGCCCATTTGTAAAGGTCAGAATAGGTCATCTCCAGGAGGATCCTATCACACGGGGGAATCAGTTGAACATCTGACAAACATTGGGGAACAGGGGAACTGAAAATGACAATACAACTATAATGACATCTATAACATGTGAGATATATGCTTAAATTTAGTGAATGATGCAACAAAGCTTAACTAGAACACTTCCCGTTAACACCAATTCCTCAAAAAGATTATTTGTAGACCACAAAACTCCAAACTCTGGCAAAGCCACCCTTTCTCCCACCCCATCCAAAAAAATCATGAACCTACATACAGATCTCTCCCAGGCTTTAAATAAAATCAAAAAGTCTTCATGCAGTATTTTTTGGGTAAAAGTCAACCAAAAGACAGTCAGTTTTTATAATTCTGCTTGCTAACACAATGACAAGTACTGAAACATGAACTTACAAACAGACAGAAGAGACCAACACACCAAAATATGTATTCTCCTTAATGAAGATGATTAAAGATATCAATATAATAACTGTCTCTAGATGCCTTGGAGCCTACAGAAATTAATTTGTAATTCCTAGAAATTCATTGCCTAGATATTCCTTACCACACTCGTTCTCCAATGGTCAGTAGGCCCAACCATCCACACAAGATTGCATATTTACAGGATGCCAACAAATAGTCTCGATGTACTAGGGACAGCATCGTCTGGATGCCAGTCAGACGCATTTGGGCCCTCTCCACCTTAAATATTCATTTACAGTCAGAAGCATTTTCATAAATTTGTATAAAAGTCAGACCATATTTTCTGATATGTCCTGATGTCAACAAAGTTCATATGTACCCTAAAACTGAATACTCACTCAAATGAATACTACTGCCTAAACCCCAGTGTTAATACAGTTCATGTGTTTATTATAATTGCATTTCAGCTTTGTGAAGCAGACTTTGTTTGATGACAATCATATGATTTGTGGTTCAGTTATTTAGCCCTTGAAGAAAGAATTTCATACATATAGTCAGTTACCTGGTGGTGTAGGGACCGCCTGAGCTTTTCTATGTCAATAGGATGTTCATACAACACAAATTCTATAATTTTGTTCAATAGGGGCATGTCCGCTATGTGTCCCGTCATTCTCTGTCTCAGCCAACGGAATTTCTGGGCACTTGTGACTGTACTAGCAATGTCCTTCCACGAATCCTGCTGCAAAACACAAAAATGTTTATTTTGATTGTATTGACCAGTGTCAAAAACCTGAAGAACACTTTCATAGTAAATTCAAACTCAAACAATATAATTGCACTTGAGAGAAGTGAAAAAGGTGAAGAGCAAAAACGACAACTCTCAGGTGAGTTAAAACACTTACAAGAATTTTAATGATATACAAACCCGTTTATTTCGATGACCTCTAAACTTTTGATCTGTCATAATGGCTCCACCTTCTGGTTCATCCATCTTCTTTGGAGCACCTCCTTTAGGATAAACTCTGACCTCTTCTTCGCTCTCCTCCCCTGGCTTGGTTTTCTCCACAATATCTACCTCAGAAAGAGCTTCATCCACTTTCTCACTTCTCTCTCCACTTTCAGCTCCTAACATCACCACCTCACTCTCCACTTTGACATCAACAGGTTCTTCATTCTCTGTCACTATTTCTACCCCTGAATCACAAACCACTGGAGAATTACATTAATCCTATTTAATGCTTAATGAGAGTTATCAGAAGACAACACAGCTTCCCTCTACTTATCTTATCCCTATTGGATATTTAAAAAAATAGAGTAGCAAAGGTTAAAGTATTTGAGAAGTAGATCAAAATCCAAGGTCACTAGGTAAAAAGTCTTGGTGTCAAATAAAAGACCTGGTCATGAGGCATCTATATGTGAAATATCAAAACCCTCTCCCCTTTGGTTCAAAGAAATAGCCAAGGTTAAAGTTTTGAAAAGTTGGTCAAAGTCCAAGGTCACTTGGTCACAAGTCTTGCTACCAATGAAAGACTTGATTATGAGGCATCTATATGTAAAATATTGAAGACCTATCTCACTTGGTTCAAAATATATAACCAAGGTTAAAGTTATTCACAAGTATCATGATAATTACATAGCTCTCTGGACATTTGTTCCGATGAACTAATAAAACATCACATGAAATACAAATCTCCGTGTCCTACGAGTTACAGAGAGAAGAATCACCTTTAGTTCTTTTGGATCTTCTCTTGTCATCCATCATCTTCAAGGATACCTGCTTCCACCGAGGAATGCTTCTCAGCAAACAGGAGCGACTCATGGCATTAACCTCGTTACCTATGGCTGGTCTTAATTCATTAAAGAGAAATCTACACCTCTCTATCACAGGGGCACAGACCTCCTTGTATGATCGCCCCTGTTCTTGATGTATCTGTAAATCAGTATATTTTATCATTAGATGGAAGATAACCTGTCATCACTCCCATTAATAAGACATAAAGTGAAGGCAGGGTTACCTGTATCAGACTTCGTTTAGTTTTGCTGATCACTTTGAAGAGCTCCGTTATTGACTTAGGGATGGAATGCTTGGTGTGTTCTCCTTGTTCAACTATTGCTATTGCTGCATGTCCCAGGTCATGGTGCTTCAGAAGCACCGCCAGGAGTATTCTGAAATGAAAATCATGGGACACATTTACATGTGTAAGTCTTCCTTAAAGCTTAAAAGAATTACATGTAGGTTCACTTTATGCATAAAATGGTAAGATTAATTGTAGAAATGAAACTTATAATTCTTTTCTTGATGCATGTATCAAACGAAAAATTGGACGGAAAACTTCATCAATGCCCTTTTGCTTATGAAATTAAGAATGAATATTACATACAAAGTTTGTTTATGGAATATACATATAGTAGTGATTGAAAATTAGACTTAATGTAAATTTGAAGACTACATCTACAATAGTTTTTAAAAAAAATTACATGATAGTTACGGATTTTTTTATCCCGATACTCTTTCAAAATATATTTTGTGCCAAAAAAATCAAATAATTAAAAAAAAAACAACAACCACAGAACCAAAATAAAACCCTCTGTGATTGTAAAGCAAAGCAGCATCTAACACATTTATCCCTCTTGTCCAAGTACAAGTCATCTAATACAACATTCATTGCGAGTATCTGAAATTAATCTTATTTCAAAGAATAATATGTTATGTAAGCATGGACCATCAAGTTTCTGTACCCCTCAAACTTTGCTGTAAGGTAACAGTAATTTTGAAACCTCACCTGCTGACCTCCTCCAGAGGGTGATCTAATGGAAACTCAATGGAAAACAGATGGTGATGTTTCAGATATTTTTCCATTACAGATAGGAATGTTTTTACACTAGTGTCTTGTACACGGCTCTCTGCTAGGGAGGACAGGAATGGACGAGACGTGTCAGCCTGTGAAGCCTGTCGGTCAAACAGCTTCTCCTTCTCTGATAAGCCAGGCACATGTCTAACCTCTGAGGTGGGAGTAACTCCTGTAAATTTTTAAACATGAATGGCGTGATAACAGTGTACATTACACTCAAAACTTCCTCATGTTTATTTTCAGTCTCTTATTGAAGTCTATATCATCACCAAATACTGCAAAATAGTACGCAACATTGGCATTCATCTTTGAATCCGTTATTTAAATTTTTGCTCATTTTTTCTGGGTGTGTGTGTGTGTGATACCGTACTATGCTTTTTATATACATGTATATGCAACACAAATTTCAACTTACCAGGAGTTGTTCCCCCTGAAGCAGACCCTCTACTCTCTCCCTTTTCTTCCTCAAACTGATTTTTGGGTTGCAAGACCTGTAGCCCCCCAGCAAAGAACTCGGATTTCAGCCAATCATGATACTCCTCTTCCTCGGGTGAGCGGCTAGTTCCCCTGGCTTGATAGGCGGCCTGGAGTCCCAGCAGCACCCCGAGTGTCCGCTGAGTGTCCATCACAGGGGAGGATGCAGTACTAACATCCGACGTCTGCACAATATCCTTCTTTGGCTTTGTTAAAAACAGAAATTCAAAGTCAAAACTCATTTTGAAATATTCCATCAGCAAGGATTCTTCAAAACAGAACAAGTGCTTCCACTTGGTACATTTAGAAGTTAATCAAGCACACATGTACTATCATGTTACCAACATTATTTATCTTAACCAGATAAATGGAGGATGAGTTTTGAATTCATACAATATATGATTCTCTTCTGATGGTTTAGCAATTACTGTATGTGTACTTTTTTAGTATTTCTAAAATTTGGTGCAGTCGGAGCAGATGTACTATTTGGCATAATCGTGATTTTGCACTTTTTCTGTGTTTGATAAAAGATAAATAGACATTTTCACATTTTTGCACAACCATAGCAGTCTTGCTTCACCCCAAAACCACTCATATTTGTATCTCACCAAAATAAGTACATGTAAAGTATTTACCTCAGAACACACAACAGCTACTCAAAAACACAAATACACAACAGCTACTAAACAAGAACGTGTTTGTGAAACATTGATGCCCCCGGATTACAAAGTGGAACGGTAAGACATTGTATTTTCATTTGACAAAAAGTAAGTCAATAGTCAATGTCACAAGGTCAACAAATCTGGTATCAATGAAAAGGTCTTCTCACAAAAAATGCACCTGCTTAATATAAAAACAGTACCTCTTACAAATTGAAAGAGATGGCTTATATTCGAAATTTCTTAAAGTAGGTCAAAGGTCAATGTAAAGGTCATCAGGTCAAAGATTTTGGTGTCAATGGAAAGGTCTTGTCACAAGGAATACACAGACCACCAAATATGAAAAGTCTACTTTTGGTGAAAAAGATATGACCAAGGTTAAAGTTTTTTGAAAACTTCCAAAAAAACTAGGTCAAAGGTCAATGTCAATATCACAAGGTCAACAAATCTGGTATTGTTAAAAAGGTTTCCTCACAAGAAATGCACATGCTAAATATAAAAGCAGTACCTCTTACGATTTGAAAGATATGGTTTATATTCAGATTGCTTAAAGTAGGCCAAAGGTCAATCTTAAGGTCACCAGGTCAGATATTTTGGTGTCAATGGAAAGAATACACATAATAAATATGAAAGCTTTACCTCTTATGGTGTAGAAGATATGACCAAGATTAAAGCTTTTTACCACAGACAGACACACAGGCCAAAAACTATATGCCCCCGAACTTCGTTTCCAGTGGCATATCAAAAACACTAATATGCAGCAACTACTAAAAAACACAAATACAAAATAGTTGCACAAGAAACACAAATACATAATAGCTGCTCTAGAAAAAAATATCCCTATATGCTCCTAAAAATGTATGTAAGATTCTTTTTGAAAATTCTTACATCCAAATACTGTCCAACATAGAAGGACTTCATAAGTTCTCTAGCTTCATCTGAGTGATGTTCCAACTCAAAAGCATCTGTCGCATCTTTGGCTGAAAACAAATACACAAAACATAAACTAATTTCTTCACAAATATTTAAAAATTTTGGTGTGTTATAACCAATCAATATCATGCTCATTATCATTACCAGCAAAGCTCAGTAGTCTCTCAGTGCCACACGGAGCCTGGGCTTTAAATTCCTGTACATCATACACCTTGCCATGAATCACTACCCATAACCCCCCATCCTTGTTGTGATTCTCTAGGTCAGCCTGACGAATAATATTTATGTCCTCACTGGACTTCTGAGTGTATTTTTCCAAAGTGTAACCTTTAAAACATGGGGAAAAAATTGAATATGTTAAACATATTCTTATTAACAATTCCCTAAGTTTACTATCTGGTTCTCTGGCCAAGTTTTTTTTTTAGCTGCAACAGGGAAGCAGTTTTTCTTCATTTTTTCTACGAAGAAAAATAATTACCATAAATTACAATTTTATTTTCAAAACCAATATATTTTTCAACACAAGGATTCACATAGATCACAAAATACTTAGCAATAGCAAAAAAAAAAAATTATCCCACAATGCAATCTGACATTGTAAAATATCAGCAGATTATAAAACAATCTTTATTTGGATGTATTGAAATGGAGAGGTATTCTATTCCTAAATCTGGAGATAGAACTTTTACCTAAATAGTAAGAAAATGGAATTTTAAAAAATCTTTCATTAAAATTCCAATAAAATTGTGGTATGTTTTTTAAAAGTGAAAACAGACAAACCCGGGAACCAGACGATTTACTTTCTGTACTCTTAGTGTGGACCACTCCGAGATCTTAATTTACACACAGTAAAAAAAATACTTTAAAATACTTACTCCACACCCCTGGCCAGGATAAATCCTCCTTGTCATCACGGTCCAGTCCTGGTGCCAGTTTGTTATAGGTGTCCAGAATATCCAGTATCTCCTCCAGCACCGGAACTGACCGAGAAGACTGGATGACCCCTGGGGCCTTCAGTTGTAGCAGTACCATAGATGTCACCATCTCAGGCAGCAGAACACCTGCAACATTAATGGAATATATATATATATATATATATATATGTACATACTACAAGAAACTGCTCTGAAACATTAATTCCCAACAACTTTTTTCACGTCCTAATATTTCTTCACATATTCACAAAATAATCTCCCTAGAAATGATTGTGTAATGGTTATGATTTAGCACAAATGAACAAGTGATGCCCTGAGCTAAGCATATTTACCCCTACACAATGAGAATGAAACTATATATGATAAGTTTCACAAGAATCTTACTTACAGTAGTGTTATGTAAGGGAAACTAAGGAGCATGTCTTAAGTTTGTCTATACAAGGTGCATAGCTTTCAACGGGAAAAAACAGAATATACCAGAGAGCTACATATTCATCCCTTATATGTTGGGAGTGTGCAGGGCACAACACAAAATACTTTATGATAATCTTTATACATGATGATCAAATATGTATAAAGACTGGTATCATGCATCAGTGACTGGATTACCGCACTCAGTAAATAAAGGAGACCACAAATGTGTACAAAGACTGGTATCAGTGACTGGATTACTCAGTAAATAAGACTGGTATCAGTGACTGGATTACTCGGTAAATAGAGGGGACTGGTATCAGTGACTGGATTACTCAGTAAATAAGACTGGTATCAGTGACTGGATTACTCGGTAAATAGAGGGGACTGGTATCAGTGACTGGATTACTCAGTAAATAGAGGGGACTGGTATCAGTGACTGGATTACTCAGTAAATAAGACTGGTATCAGTGACTGGATTACTCGGTAAATAGAGGGGACTGGTATCAGTGACTGGATTACTTGGTAAATAGAGGGGACTGGTATCAGTGACTGGATTACTCAGTAAATAAGACTGGTATCAGTGACTGGATTACTCAGTAAATAGAGGGGACTGGTATCAGTAACTGGATTACTCAGTAAATAGAGGGGACTGGTATCAGTGACTGGATTACTCGGTAAATAGAGGGGACTGGTATCAGTGACTGGATTACTCGGTAAATAAGACTGGTATCAGTAACTGGATTACTCGATAAATAGAGGGGACTGGTATCAGTAACTGGATTACTCAGTAAATAGAGGGGACTGGTATCAGTGACTGGATTACTCAGTAAATAGAGGGGACTGGTATCAGTGACTGGATTACTCGGTAAATAGAGGGGACTGGTATCAGTGACTGGATTACTCAGTAAATAGAGGGGACTGGTATCAGTGACTGGATTACTCGGTAAATAGAGGGGACTGGTATCAGTGACTGGATTACTCAGTAAATAAGACTGGTATCAGTGACTGGATTACTCGGTAAATAAGACTGGTATCAGTGACTGGATTACTCAGTAAATAGAGGGGACTGGTATCAGTGACTGGATTACTCGGTAAATAGAGGGGACTGGTATCAGTGAATGGATTACTCAGTAAATAGAGGGGACTGGTATCAGTGACTGGATTACTCGGTAAATAGAGGGGACTGGTATCAGTGACTGGATTACTCAGTAAATAAGACTGGTATCAGTGACTGGATTACTCGGTAAATAGAGGGGACTGGTATCAGTGACTGGATTACTCAGTAAATAGAGGGGACTGGTATCAGTGACTGGATTACTCGGTAAATAGAGGGGACTGGTATCAGTGACTGGATTACTCGGTAAATAGAGGGAACTGGTATCAGTGACTGGATTACTCGGTAAATAGAGGGGACTGGTATCAGTGACTGGATTACTCGGTAAATAAAGTGGACCACAAATTTAATGAAATCGGAATCACTGAATTTGACTTTTAAACTGACTACTGCTCTACTTTCATGTAAAATATTCAAATCTGATTGGCCTTGAAACATTTGGAAAAAAACACCCAATGTTTTCTGTGTAAGTAAAAGCCAGGGTGATAGTCTCTAGCAACAGGAAACTTAACAACAGGTGATTTTACAAAAAATTATCACATGCGTTGTACTGATGCGTATACAGTTTGCCATACATTTCAGCATTTGAAATAGATGTAGTATGCATTGCATTACAGCAACACTTTCATTGAAATCGATTGATCAATACAAATAAACAATAATCAGCGGCTTGTACCATGTAAACTAACATACACCGTAGAAAGTCATGTTTTTAACTTGTTAATTTTGTATTGGTTTCACCATGTTGAAATCTTGTTACTTGTTTACGCCACTGGCCTTTTCTGACCACTCAATTCAAATTTGACTACTATATCAAATGTTGTTTACATATACTGATACCAACATATTTCTATAAACTACAGACCTTAGCTAACTTGACCCTCTTTCTTGAGCCTACCTGTGACATCTTTTGTGAGAACTCTGGATACAACAGAGAAGTGTCTGCTGCTGATACAGGCCAGACTGGTGGCCTGAGGAAGAATCATAGAGGCATGGTTACATAGCAACAGGATGTACTTCCTCAGCAGCGACCCCGCTCCCAGGAACTGCAACTCTGTCATAAAAACATGTTCAAGTCAAAACAAAGTTTTCTGCATTGCCATTTCCTTAATTTATTTGTAATACTTTGCAAATATACTGCAAATGGAAGATAGTTCATTCAACAACAGAATTCTTGAAATATTAAAGTATTTCAAAATGTACAGCTGGAAACACATGCTCCAGTATTTCAACATTTATGACAGGTTCAATTTTTCAATTTCATTTGAAAAAAAGTTAGTTTTGAAAAATGAACATCACTATAGCATTGCCTAAATCAGATTATGTTTCAAATACAGTCATTTCCTTACTTATCAAAATGTTACTCAATCTATTGTGATATTTAGAATTGTACAGCTGCATTTCTGAAATATGTTTCTGAAATAATCTCTTTATGACGCCAAATTCAAGTAATGTGAAACATAACTAAATTTTTTGGAAATGTCTCTTACTGAGTGTACACTATTTTAGTATCTATCCTCCATGATCTTTAACTATACTCCATGATCTTTGACTATCTTCCATGATCTTGGTGCAAAATTTGACAAGTATTGAAGCAAGATAACTTATTTCTACTTCCTCTCATTTTCCCTTATTTTGAAAATGAGATAACGTATTGACAATGCTACCATTAGGGCAAGCACAGCTAGATACATACGTTCTCTAGCATTCTGTTTATCTGATATGTCTACATTTAATCTTTCAGAGCTTAAAGGTTGCAAGGTTTGGAATGAAACTTGGCACAACAACCTGTTGTGAAAATAGAGGCAAACCTTGTTTTTTTTAAATATGTTGTATTGGATTAGTGGTCAATGCTGTTTGGGGACAAATAATGTGAAGCACACATGCAAAAGTCTTATTGACAGAATTGTCCTTGTTTTGACATTTCCATTATTTCAAATATCAAAAACATCGCTCTACCTTTGGGCAGCTCACTATAGCCAAACAGAAATTCTTAACTAGTAACACAACACCACCACCACCACCACCACCACCACCACCACCCCCCCCCCCCTCCCCACCCCCCTCTGTTTGGCTGCTGTCTTACCTTTCTCTGTCCCCGTGGTCAGAACTGGTCCCTCCCCATCCAGGGGAAAGATCCTAGACACCAGCAGTCTCTGCACCTGCAAGAGAAGGTCCAGTGAGGGGGAGGTGTCACATGAGTCCCGCTCTTCTGTCTGCAGGAAGTGGTCCTTAGAAATGTCCTCCAAGTGAGACAATGAGTAGGAAGCAGAATTCCTGTAATGTCAAAATTAACCCCATATATCAACATCCAAAATTATCTCAATGTATGAAGAGAGACACAGAACTCCTGAAATGGCAAAATCCAAAATTAAAATTCAAGCAATGTATTATTTGAAATGTTCCAGAAACATGTATACAGTCACACAGTTTGTCCGATGTATAGGACTTTCACTGATATTATACATTACATTATACTTGTATATTCAGTTCAGATAAGCCAAAAATCTTAGAAACCATTTGAATTCTTTTCCACTGTCAGTGGGAGATAATGTTTACTAACATATTACAGTCATGCTGTACCTTAAAAGTTGTTGTATGAGCTGAAGGAGAGGAATGGTTGCCCCATTCTCATCACTATCACTGGGATCAAGTGGCCCTGCCTCAATGTCCCCTGTTTTCTCACAAGTCAACAATTCGTGGGTTTCCTCTGTTTCCTGAAACATTCCATACAAATAATAATCATTATACAATAGCAAGCCCAAAGTTTTAAAATGAAAGCTAGGTATCACAAAATCATTCTTAGAGCATACAATTCAAATACAAGTACTGACATGATTTGGGGGGGGGGGGGGGGGGGGCCAAAAACAACCAATGATAATCAGTAACACAATGCCTCTATCACACTCATAATTTAGGTTTACATGTTTTTAGTAATTGGAGTACCTAAACACTTACCATGGTAAATATATACATTTCCAAAAGGGGGCCAAAAATGGCCCTTATCATATACAGTCCTTTACCCTGATTTTGGACTAAGATTAATGCAAGATGAACAAGACAAAGATCATGTCCCCCTGGGCTTGAATGGAGTGCTGAAACATTACAAACTTAGTAAACAGTGATACTGAAGTAAAACTGAATATGGTTGTTTCTGGAAAATATGTTTGCATTTAATGCCCCTGTATCCCAATATGTAGTACAGTTTATATTTCATTGTTTTTCAAAACTTATCATTTCAAAGTTAAGAGGAGGGGGGGGGGGGGGGGGGGGTGAGAATGCTAGCACATGTATTACTTTATGATATTAAAGTAATACCATGAAAATTGGAAGAAGAGAGTAGATGAACCATGCACCCTGAATGCAGAACATCATAAAAGACATTACGATGTTCAATCACCTGTCAATTATGAAAAATTCTAAATGAAAATCACAACCTGAATATATGTACTTACACCTTGCAAAATATTAAAGTTCTAGCTTAAGACTGTAGGAGTTAGTTAGACAAATCATATACCCTATGTGAGACAGACATGGGTAAAAAAAATATGCCCTGACCTGACTTGCATGGACATAAAAATTAATCTTGCTGGCATTTACCATTATCAAACAGTCATACATAAAGCCAATAACAATGCTGATCTCAGCCGTGCTGAGTGATGTCAAATGAGCGACTCACCTTTTTGCCCTCAATCTCTGTGATGTCATTTTTAATGGCAGCTTCCAGTGCAGACTCCAAACCTCCATCTGCCATTAGGCTACTGACGAGGAGGTCAGTCATAAACCTCTGTCCAGGACTCATAACACTGCTATCATGTCCCACCACTGTCAAAATTAAAACAGTCATAAATCTCTAATCAGGACTCATAATACTGCTATCATGACCCACCACTGTCAAAATTAAAACAGTCATAAATCTCTAATCAGGACTCATAACACTGCTATCATGTCCCACCACTGTCAAAATTAAAACAGTCATAAATCTCTGTCCAGGACTCATAACACTGCTATCATGACCCACCACTGTCAAAATTAAAACAGTCATAAATCTCTGTACAGGACTCATAACACTGCTATCATGACCCACCACTGTCAAAATTAAAACAGTCATAAATCTCTGTACAGGACTCATAACACTGCTATCATGATCCACCACTGTCAAAATTAAAACAGTCGTAAATCTCTAATCAGGACTCATAACACTGCTATCATGACCCACCACTGTCAAAATTAAAACACTTCTGCACTTTCATACAGACAATGCTTTTAGCTCCCTTATCAAATTCTCCAGTAACTGTCTCTTTAAAAGCTTGTCCATCACAATCTGTCTTTGTTTTAAATATCTATACAAAAGCTTGTTAATCACAATCTGTCTTTGTTTTAAATATCTATACAAAAGCTTGTCCATCACAATCTGTCTTTGTTTTAAATATCTATACAAAAGCTTGTCCATCACAATCTGTCTTTGTTTTAAATATCTATACAAAAGCTTGTCCATCACAATCTGTCTTTGTTTTAAATATCTATACAAAAGCTTGTCCATCACAGTCTGTCTTTGTTTTAAATATCTATACAAAAGCTTGTCCATCAGTCTGTCTTTGTTAATACCAATACAGTACAACAAGTTTAAAGTGTCAGGGACATCTATTTAACTTCATAATAAATAACGTAAGTGTAATTCATTATATCTATTTATCTATTAAGTTGTTTCTTATTTCTACTTCTGTTATTAGTGGTAATGTTATAAGTGTGCTTGCTTTTACCATGCTTTACTAAACTGCTGTAAAAATAATCCTAAATACAGCACGTCTTAACACATGTGTGATCTATAAAGGAGAAATTCCTGAAATAAAATCTCTATAAGAATTTTCTGTTGCATTTGCCTTTGATTATATATATATATATATATATATATATATATATATATATATAAAATCATGATGCAATAAAGAGTGTACAAATTTTCAGAGAAATCCAAATAATGTCCACACTAAATTATGTCCACAGATAGACTAACAGACACAATAATTCCACATCAACAGACAGACATTTCATTATGCCCTCTCCTAAACTTATGCAGAAGTCTCTGTAAGAGAACATATCTTAACAAAATCTAAGACAAAATGACCAAGTCCATAAAGTTGAAAGAACACCTGTAAAATGAAGAAAAACTGTTCAATCATGCTGAAAATACCAGGTGTAGATCTTTATATGGTGAATAAAGAGAGTACATTTTTACAGAAAAATCCACATGCTAGTGTCTGTCAGAACATGTCTGGACAAAATCATGAGGGGCCTGCTACTTCCAATAAACTCCCCACCCCTCAACTTCATTTGTGGGGGCATAATACAAGAATTCTACCTTCATTAGACAGAAGAGTTGACAGAGTTCTGGCCCTTTCCTCGGCAGTAGGCAGCAAGATGGACCATCCACTCTGTAAGGCATTCTGGGCAGCAAACTGGACTGTATTGATGACACCTTGGTTACTGGCAAGGGAAACTACTCTCTGCTTTAGACTGGTTACAAGTTGAGTACCAGGGCCAAGACCCAAGTGCTCTGTGCTTTCTGACTGACAGATGGTTGCATGAAACTGAAATAATTGTTCAACAATAATAAAGACATTTCTGCATTGATGAATTTATTTACAATTGGTTTTTCACAATTTCTTTCATTATTATCATCCTACATTTCACAAATGAAACCAACTGTCTGAAATCAAGCAGGTTCTTTAATTACAGATAGTGGAAAACATAAAAAAAAACAATTTAATATACCAAAGAGTTTTTAACCCATGCCATATTTCCCAAAGTTTTAACTAATGATTAAAGAGGTTTGCCCCTTCCAAACGATTAAGGTTGCTAAACAAAAAAAAAGACAGGAATTCATTGTGTCATGTATTTTCCAGCTATTAAATGATCGTAACTAATTTTTATAAGTCGATCAGTAGTATAATCCCTGAACAAAGGCAACATGGAAAAGTCGGTAAGTATGTTTACAGGCAGCAAATAAAATAAATCAGAAATAACTTGAATTTCATCTCTCCTTGGATTTTGTTATTTATTCCTCAACAACAATCAATAAAGAAGCTTATTTGAAGTCAACAAGAGATTGTTTTTATCAGAGAAATAAAGATGTCTCCCCAGCTTCCCAAATTGGAAGTGCTCCAAATGAAACCTCCTTCCCTTAATATACTGCATGGTATGGAGGAGAAAGCATGGGCAGGAACATAGACATTATGAACTCCATTAAGCCATATAGGAGAAGAGTTCACAAACTATTTTACACCCTCCACCCCTCAGATCCACTACAACTTTAAGGATAACAATAGGACCCTCCCGTCCCTACAATATCCAAATTTGCAAATGGCATTGAAGTCTATCGAATATGCCCTACAGAAGAGGCATTCACAATCTATTTTAACATCCTCCACCCCTCTTAGATCCACTATAACTTTTAGGAAAATAATTGGATCCTCCTGTCCCAACAATATGCACATCTACAAATGGCAATGAAGCATTTTACAAAGTTTCAAATCTATCCAATAAGCTATATAGGAGAAGTGTTCACAAGCTATTTTACATCCTCCACCCCTCTTAGATCCACTATAACTTTTAGGAAAATAATTGGATCCTCCCATCCCGACAATATGCACATCTGCAAATGGCAATGAAGCATTGTACAATTTTCAAGTCTATCCGATAAGCATTTGATATTGCAATGATATCAAGGCCTAAAAGGAGACCTTATTATACACTCATGCAATAATCATACAATGCTGGATTATTGTCAGTATTAATGCCTACTATCGTATTGAAACACCTATAAATCTAAAGTTTCCTGACAATTTATATATATTAACAAAGATAACATATCTGATTATCTTAATATTTCATTACAAAATGAATAAATATCAAAATAAGTACATGTACATAAATGTGAAGTAAGTACACAACTTTCGTTGTAATTTTCGTCATCATAATTTCATTTTAATATGATAAAAAAAAATTAATTTAAAGTTTATCTATTTTGGTGAATTTTGGATTTTGTTATTGTGCTTAATACATATGACAACAATACACAACATATTATGGTATATTGATAATCAATATCTTTTTGCAATTCTGTTATTGATACAGAGAGGACCACCATGTATCACTGTGCACACACAGAGAGAGAGAGAGAAAGAAAGAGAGAGAGAGAGAGAGAGAGAGAGAGAGAGAGAGAGAGAGAGAGAAATGGATACACTGTATAAATACAAAACAAAAAAGGTGATGTTTGTTAAATTTCTCTTAGATATTGTTAAAAATATTAGCAAAATCTGCATCAGCAATATTTATTGCATATCATTACTCTGTATTGCAATATGCATCATATTAAAACACACTTTTCAATACCCAACCACAATATATTAAGGGTTCTGCTCTAGCACATCTCTCAAACTTCCTTCCTGTTTACCTGCAAATTAAGGAGGTTCAGTCCAGCCACAGCTAGACATTCTTTGTCCTGTGGAGGTGGCCAATCGCAATGTCCATCCATATCCACACAGACCTCAGCCAACAGTTCATCCAGCTGCTCAAAAGTACTTTTACACACGTCTACAATAAATGGTACTCGGCTCCCCACCATCCATTGACCCCCACTGGTCCAGGCAAATGTCTGAAGTTCATTATAAAACCACCATATAGAAAATTTTGTTTGTAATTAATATATGTGTCAAACATGTACTGTTAGTGTCATGGAAGGAAAATAAGAAAATGTTTAGAAGAAACAATATGCAGAATCCTTCTAGAACAACAGAGACAGCATTGTGGGATTTGAAAATTATCTAGGCTTTTACAGAAATGTAGAGAGTTGCATTTTGCAACAACTTAATACTGTACTTGTAAAATATGAAAGTATTTTTACACCTGATTTTAGTATCAATATACATAATCCTTTCTAACAGTTCTACAGTTTATAACACATTTCATAATTTCTTGATTTTTCATCTATACATGTAATATTTGGGAGAAGGGGGGGGGGGCACCTTCTCTTTACCTGATTTGGGCCACATCCAACCCCAACGATATTCTTGCCATCCATTCCTGAAGTAAGAGTGGGCTCTGTGAAGTTGCTGATGGAGAGGCTTCCTAGCTGTCCCTGTTCATTACGACCCCACCCATACAGCTCTCCATCCTCTGTAACAGCCATACAGTGAAGAGATCCAATGACAATGTCCTTAACCTTTTTAGAAGACAGTGCCTCAATCTGTTTAGGGTGTCTTACATGATCTTCTGTTCCATGACCTAGTCTGTAGTTATCTCCCTTACCCCTGAAAATAAAATAGTACCATAAAAGGTTTTAAAATCTATATTTTGATATCATTTCAACAAGCGCCATTACCGACTGATCTTGGTTCAGAAGTGGACTCACCAGGAGTATACGGCCCCCGACTTTGTTAGAGCCAGGCTGAATTGAGCGCCACAGAAGACCCGAACCACGTCCTGACCCATCAGCTTCTCAATGACTTTGGGAGTCTTACAGCCATCATTTCCTCCTCTACCTAGCTTTCCATAGTCACCATCTCCCCAGGAATAAACAGCACCTTCAGAAATTTTGAAAAAGACACAAAGGTATAAATTAATACTTTAATCAATTCACACAGTAAACTTATTGATAATTTCACTGATCAAACTTCCATATTCTTTCATTAAATTGTGCAGTAACATGCAGAAGAGTTTAAAGTTAGTCACATAGGACTATTAACACTAAAATTTAGATCAGAAAGAGACAGAAATAAAAATAATTAAAATGAAACCTGTATCAGTAACAGCAAGAGTCTGAGCATCTCCACTTCCACATGCAATATCCATGATGCGATGGCCCTTAAAGAATTTGAGGAGAATGGGGGCCGTTTGATCCTCACTGCTTCCATGACCCAAGCGACCAAAATTTCCCTTCCCCCAGGAGTACACTTCTCCATTAGCTGTCAGAGCCATACTGTATGAACTCCCACAACAAATCTTGGTCACTTCCTTTCCTATAAGACCTGTTATAAGGACAGGCTCCTCGCGATTTCTGAAAGTCAAGAAAAATCCTCAGTTCTGTGGTCAATAACTTAACATTATATATATTAACCCCTTTTATTGAATTCTTTTCTATCAATCATTCAACAAGTTTATAACTGAACTTTTTATCATCTATAAACCAACTTCCATGATGTATAGTCAAAGACATTGCAGTCTCCATTATCCAATGATCCGAGCATGCAAAGTAAAGAAAAACTTCAATTCTTGTCTTTCAAACAGAGCTGTATATACCTGTACCATCAGCTTATCAGACTTGAAAATTATTATAGTTTCATTCTAATAAACGGAATAAAGACCAAGCTGAGCTCTTCCCTGTTGATTGTTAATGTGTACATTACACCTGTTGATTGTTAATGTGTACATTACACCTGTTGATTGTTAATGTGTACATTACACCTGTTGATTGTTAATGTGTACATTACACCTGTTGATTGTTAATGTGTACATTACACCTGTTGATTGTTAATGTGTACATTACACCTGTTGATTGTTAATGTGTACATTACACCTGTTGATCGTTAACATGTACATTACACCTACATGTAGTCCCCATGCCCCAGTTTTCCTCCGTCCCCATTTCCCCAAGAGAACACCTCCCCATCACTGGTAAGACCCATGTAGTGCTTGCCGTCTGGGTGGGCAGCAATCTTGATAACCTCTCTGTCGCCAAAACCATTTAACTGCTGCAGTGTCTAAAAAGAACAAATCACTTAAAAATCTTAATCCTGTAGATTTACACAGGCATTGAAGCTGAATAATGTTGGCTGATGCTGCCTAGGAGCAAGGCACTTTATTTCAATAACTTAGTTTACACAGCTGTATGTGAAATATGTATAGTGCAAGGGGCAACCACTGACTGGTGTCACATTTAAATCGTACTTTGTGACTCTGACATACTTAATTGGTGGTGCCAGTGAAAGTGAATTTTAGCACTCAGCTTTCTTAGCAAGGAAATAATTTCACAGTGGACATAGAATTCTTTAGTACATGTGCACTTACTGGTGATAAGCTTGTGTAGTACAACATGTACACCCTGCCAGCCTTGGATAAGATCAGACAACACCTCTCTGAGCAGGCAATCTGTTGGACTCCCCCTATGTCTGCAAAGAAGTCCATCAAATAGGGCCCTGTTGCCCCTCCCTCTGCAGCCCAGGCCAACCAGCCCAGCCCCATAACTTCTTGAGTGCTACCTTGTTTCAAAGACTGAAAAAGATTCATTAGCATGTAATAGCAATCAACACGTTTATACAATATCTGTCATTACACACAATATCTGTCATTACACACAATGTCTGTCATTACACACAATGTCTGTCATTACACACAATATATGTCATTACACACAATGTCTGTCATTACACACAATATCTGTCATTACACACAATATCCTTCATTACACACAATGTCTGTCATTACACACAATATCTGTCATTACACACAATATCTGTCATTACACACAATGTCTGTCATTACACACAATGTCTGTCATTACACACAATGTCTGTCATTATACACAATATCTGTCATTACACACAATGTCTGTCATTACACACAATATCTGTCATTACACACAATGTCTGTCATTACACACAATGTCTGTCATTACACACAATGTCTGTCATTACACACAATATCTGTCATTACACACAATATCCTTCATTACACACAATATCCTTCATTACACACAATGTCTGTCATTATACACAATATCTGTCATTACACACAATATCTGTCATTACACATAATGTCTGTCATTCCACACAATGTCTGTCATTACACACAATGTCTGTCATTACACACAATGTCTGTCATTACACACAATGTCTGTCATTATACACAATGTCTGTCATTCCACACAATATCTGTCATTACACATAATGTCTGTCATTCCACACAATGTCTGTCATTACACACAATGTCTGTCATTACACACAATATCTGTCATTACACACAATATCCTTCATTACACACAATATCTGTCATTACACACAATATCCTTCATTACATTTAATATCTGTCATTACACACAATATCTGTCATTACACACAATATCTGTCATTACACACAATATCTGTCATTACACACAATGTCTGTCATTACACACAATATCTGTCATTACACACAATATCCTTCATTACACACAATGTCTGTCATTACACACAATGTCTGTCATTACACACAATATCTGTCATTACACACAATATCCTTCATTACACACAATGTCTGTCATTACACACAATATCTGTCATTACACACAATATCTGTCATTACACACAATGTCTGTCATTACACACAATGTCTGTCATTACACACAATGTCTGTCATTATACACAATATCTGTCATTACACACAATGTCTGTCATTACACACAATATCTGTCATTACACACAATATCTGTCATTATACACAATGTCTGTCATTACACACAATGTCTGTCATTACACACAATGTCTGTCATTACACACAATGTCTGTCATTACACACAATGTCTGTCATTACACACAATGTCTGTCATTACACACAATATCTGTCATTATACACAATATCTGTCATTACACACAATGTCTGTCATTACACACAATATCTGTCATTACACACAATGTCTGTCATTATACACAATGTCTGTCATTCCACACAATATCTGTCATTACACATAATGTCTGTCATTCCACACAATGTCTGTCATTACACACAATGTCTGTCATTACACACAATATCTGTCATTACACACAATATCCTTCATTACACACAATATCTGTCATTACACACAATATCCTTCATTACATTTAATATCTGTCATTACACACAATATCTGTCATTACACACAATATCTGTCATTACACACAATATCTGTCATTACACACAATGTCTGTCATTACACACAATATCTGTCATTACACACAATATCCTTCATTACACACAATGTCTGTCATTACACACAATGTCTGTCATTACACACAATATCTGTCATTACACACAATATCTGTCATTACACACAATATCCTTCATTACACACAATGTCTGTCATTACACACAATATCTGTCATTACACACAATATCTGTCATTACACACAATGTCTGTCATTACACACAATGTATGTCATTACACACAATGTCTGTCATTATACACAATATCTGTCATTACACACAATGTCTGTCATTACACACAATGTCTGTCATTACACACAATATATGTCATTACACACAATATATGTCATTACACACAATGTCTGTCATTACACACAATATCTGTCATTACACACAATGTCTGTCATTACACACAATATATGTCATTACACACAATATATGTCATTACACACAATGTCTGTCATTACACACAATATCCTTCATTACACACAATATCTGTCATTACACACAATATCTGTCATTATACACAATATCTGTCATTACACACAATGTCTGTCATTACACACAATATCTGTCATTACACACAATATCTGTCATTATACACAATGTCTGTCATTACACACAATGTCTGTCATTACACACAATATCTGTCATTATACACAATATCTGTCATTACACACAATATCTGTCATTACACACAATATCTGTCATTATACACAATGTCTGTCATTACACACAATATCTGTCATTACACACAATATCCTTCATTACACACAATGTCTGTCATTACACACAATATCCTTCATTACACACAATGTCTGTCATTACACACAATATCTGTCATTATACACAATGTCTGTCATTACACACAATATCTGTCATTACACACAATATCCTTCATTACACACAATGTCTGTCATTACACACAATATCCTTCATTACACACAATGTCTGTCATTACACACAATATCTGTCATTATACACAATATCTGTCATTACACACAATGTCTGTCATTACACACAATGTCTGTCATTACACACAATGTCTGTCATTACACACAATATCTGTCATTACACACAATATCTGTCATTACACACAATATCCTTCATTACACACAATATCCTTCATTACACACAATATCCTTCATTACACACAATGTCTGTCATTATACACAATATCTGTCATTACACACAATATCTGTCATTACACATAATGTCTGTCATTCCACACAATGTCTGTCATTACACACAATGTCTGTCATTACACACAATGTCTGTCATTATACACAATGTCTGTCATTCCACACAATATCTGTCATTACACATAATGTCTGTCATTCCACACAATGTCTGTCATTACACACAATGTCTGTCATTACACACAATATCTGTCATTACACACAATATCCTTCATTACACACAATATCTGTCATTACACACAATATCCTTCATTACATTTAATATCTGTCATTACACACAATATCTGTCATTACACACAATATCTGTCATTACACACAATATCTGTCATTACACACAATATCCTTCATTACACACAATATCTGTCATTACACACAATATCTGTCATTACACACAATATCCTTCATTACATTTAATATCTGTCATTACAAACAATATCTGTCATTACACACAATATCCTTCATTACACACAATATCTGTCATTACACACAATATCTGTCATTACACACAATGTCTGTCATTACACACAATGTCTGTCATTACACACAATATATGTCATTACACACAATATATGTCATTACACACAATGTCTGTCATTACACACAATGTCTGTCATTACACACAATGTCTGTCATTACACACAATATCTGTCATTACACACAATGTCTGTCATTATACACAATGTCTGTCATTACACACAATATCTGTCATTATACACAATATATGTCATTACACACAATATATGTCATTACACACAATGTCTGTCATTACACACAATATCTGTCATTACACACAATGTCTGTCATTACACACAATGTCTGTCATTCCACACAATGTCTGTCATTCCACACAATGTCTGTCATTACACACAATATCCTTCATTACACACAATATCTGTCATTACACACAATATCTGTCATTACACACAATGTCTGTCATTCCACACAATGTCTGTCATTCCACACAATATCTGTCATTCCACACAATATCCTTCATTACACACAATGTCTGTCATTACACACAATGTCTGTCATTATACACAATGTCTGTCATTACACACAATATCTGTCATTACACACAATATCTGTCATTACACACAAGTCAAGTATGGGACTGCAGCATCATCAATTTTGGATGGTAAAATTTCACAGATTTGTCAAATAGCATGGTTTCACTGATATGTAATATCATGAAAAGCTGTTCCACGTTCTTTCCTTGGGAATAATTTTGTGGTCTGGCACAACCATGAAAACAAATCTTTAAAACTGACATTCAATGAAAATTGATGAACCGTTAGAATCATTATACATGTGTATAAGAGTGAAGATACTAGAAGTAGTCAACTGTATGTCTGACCTTTTGTGCACCGAATGGGTGGAGATATGGCACTGATAATCGATCCAAGTGTGACATGATGACAACTGCTGACATTCGGAGATCTATCAATGTGTTGGGGTCTTCAGGGTACGTCAGGTAGTTCAAAAAGATCTCAGTGGGACTGGCTATCTGTACATCCGACTGAAAAAAAAAAATAAAGTGATGTATGCATCAAACTTTTTGTGTTCTTATTTACAAGATCCAAGTTGCTGGATTTAACCAGTATAATTTACAGAATTGTATTGAAAAATCCATCATATATATAAAAAATAAATAAATAAATAAATAAAAAAATAAAGCTGTTCAATCCTGTTACAGTCTAGATGAAAATTATACTGAGTAAAACCCATACACCTTTAATTCTGAAAACATGTAAGAAATTTTAAGAAAAGTAAATAAATGAAAGCATACAAATTTCGTAAGAAACTCTACCAACCTCCTCCAATTTCCTTTGTTCCCAATACACTCTAGACTTCGACCCTTTGATGGCCTGGAATCTTTCCAGCAGCCGGATTAAGGGTGCACAGTTCAGTCCAGTGTTGATCCGGTTGTCAGATTCCTGACAGCTGTTGTTCCAGAGATTGAGTAAAAGCAGCACTGAGCTGAGAACATGGCTGAGTGAGCCCCTCTGCACAGAGAGCTCGAGCAGAAGACATAGCGCCATCTGTTGATCCTGGATGGGAATCTTGCTTGGACTAGTTGATTGACTCGAAATCCTGTAAAAGTGAAATTTATGGATATAACAATCATGATTTAACAGTTAGAAGTTTTTGTCCAAAATCAATCATAATTCATCACATCTGATTTCCATATTTCTTAATTATATAACATTTGAAAGTAGTGTGACCTATCATTTGAATAATTTTGAATCCCCTTTACCCAATGATGCTTTAAGACAAGCTTAGTTGAAATTGGCCCAATGGTTCTGGAGAAGAAGTTAAAATTGTGTAAAGTCTAATATACATGTAAAACTGTGTTCCCCTATTGTGGCCCCATCCTACCCCCAAGGTCAAGACTTGAACAAACTTGAATATGCATTATCTGAGGATGCTTGCATATTACTGATCAAGGCCCAGCGGTTCTGGAAAAGATCTTTTCCTAAATATTACCATTTAAAGCTTTGATCCCCTATTTTAGCCCTACCCTACTCTGGAGGGGGCACTATGTTTTAAACAAATTTGAATCTATATACTTTAAGGAAGCTTTCATTTTTGTCTTTTCTTAATCATTTCCCCTTTGAAAGGGGGTGTGACCCTTCATTGAACAATTTTGAATCCCCTTTACCCAATAATGCTTAATTGCAAGTTTGGTTGAAATTGGCTCAGAGGTTTTGGAGAAGTCAAAAATGTGTACAATTTACAGACAGATAAACGAGAATAATGGACAGCAAGTGATCAGAAAAGCTAACTTGAGCTTATAGCTCAGGTAAGCTAAATATGTTCAACAGTAACAACACAGGATAAATGGTCATGGATAACAATAGATCACCTAAATGTCTTAGGTGACCTCAAAATCTAAATTTACAAGATGAGTTTGAAGTGTGGATAATTCACCTCAATTTTGATAAACTACTTCAACCTTCATCCATCACAGTGCTTAGCCTTTAACCTCTCAGTTCACCATATATCAAGTCTCCATCTTGTATAGTTCAAAAGTTATGATCAAGGTAAAGACACAGAGAGACCAAAATTAATTGGGGGGGGGGGGGGGGGGGGGGCAATAATATAATTCCAAGATTTCAAAAACTTACCCTCTAACAACTCCTTGTAGAAAACTGGAAGCTCTATCAACCACTTCTAACCACACACTTGACACCCTGCTTTCTTCAAAGAGTGTGGCCTCTGGCAGGGACTGCAGGGCTTCCAATGATTCCTGTAACAGCTCACTGCACAAATCCGAATCCTCTCCAGACCGCCAGGCACGACGCAGAAAAGCAAAGGCAAAACTAAGTGCTGCTCTGGACCCCACTCTGGCCAGACCCATTGTTGCCTTCTCAGCTGGTTTCATGGAGCTTAAATAGAATACTATCTCATAGACATCTTAAATAGAATACTATCTCATAGACATCTTAAATAGATTACTATCTCATAGACATCTTAAATAGATTACTATCTCATAGACATCTTAAATAGAATACTATCTCATAGACATCTTAAATAGAATACTATCTCATAGACATCTTAAATAGAATACTATCTCATAGACATCTTAAATAAAACAAAATGACACATTCCTGAGAGAATTTCAGAGTTTTAAAATCCTGTGCAGTTTTTATTTTGTAAAATTGCTAGAATTTAAAATTTTACTTTATTACATGAGGTTGATACTTGTATTAGCGAGTAAAATACTGCAAGGGTACTGTAATTAGCAGGCGCAATATTTAGCGGCAAACTGGTTTTCAGCAATTTAGCTTGGATTATATTTACCAGATAGCACTTTTCTCAAATAAAGAGCTACAACTGAAAATTTAGCTTGTTCTCAGTAACATATTTGATTTAGCAAAACCTCTCCTCCAATAAAGATGTTGAAAAGAGTACATAGCTAAATGTAATGCTTTTACAGAATTTCATGAAAATTAAAACTATCTAAAACATGCAGAGAACATGTCTCTGATTAATTGTTTTGTGGCATTGTTCTTAAATACTGGCTTCATTTACCTTCAAATGAGCTAAAGGAAATATTGCAAGCAAAAATATTTACTGTACATGTATATTTTGAAATAGTAATTACAGAAAACAAAATATAATACACATCAAGTTAACATTGTGTCTGCCTCATTTATCACTTATCCAGTTTACATCGTCAATATCACAATGTTTGAGGACATCGACTTGACATCATTTCAACATTGCATTGTTTTATTTTGTTTACATCATTCAATTGTCAACATCATAATATTGGACAATATTGAGTCAATGATGTATCAGCCTTGCTAACCTTAACCCTAGCCTTGCTATCCTTCACCCTAGCCCTGCTATCCTTAACCCTGACCCTGCTATCCTTCACCCTAGCCTTGCTATCTTTAACCCCAGCCTTGCTACCCTTAACCCTGACCTTGCTATCCTTAATCCCAGCCTTGCTATCCTTAACCCTGACCTTGCTATCCTTAACCCTGACCTTGCTATCCTTAACCCTGACCTTGCTATCCTTAACCCTGACCTTGCTATCCTTAACCCTGACCTTGCTATCCTTCACCCCAGCCTTGTTATCCTTAACCCTGACCTTGCTATACTTAACCCCAGCCTTGCTATCCTTAACCCCAGCCTTGCTATCCTTAACCCTAGCCTTGCTATCCTTAACCCCAGCCTTGCTATCCTTAACCCTGACCTTGCTATCCTTAATCCCAGCCTTGCTATACTTAACCCTGACCTTGCTATACTTAACCCTAGCCCTACTATCCTTAACCCCAGCATTGTTATCTTTAACCCCAGCCTTGCTATCCTTAACCCTGACCTTGCTATCCTTAACCCCAGTCTTGCTATCCTTAACCCCAGCCTTGCTATCCTTAACCCCAGCCTTGCTATCCTTAACCTTAGCCTTGCTATCCTTAACCCCAGCCTTGCTATCCTTAACCTTAGCCTTGCTATCCTTAACCCCAGCCTTGCTATCCTTAACCCTGACCTTGTTATCCTTAACCCCAGCATTGTTATCCTTAACCCCAGCATTGCTATCCTTAACCCTGACCTTGCTATCCTTAACCCTAGTCCTGCTATCCATAACTCTAGCTATGCTATCCTTTTACATACCATTGCAAACAATAACCCATAGCTATCTATGACAATATTGGATCTATAAAGTAAACTAAACATGGTTGCCCATGACTAAAACTACAAATCTCGGGGGGAGTTGGGGGGGGGGGGGGAGTTGGGGGGGGGGGGTTGCTTCTGAAAATAGCAACCAATCATATCTAGTTACCAGTTTCAACTCACCAGCATGCCCAATACTACAAAACATGGTGACATCCCCCAACCCCACTCCTCATTGGTTCAGGCTGGGTTAGTTTAGTAAGGAGAAAAAAAGAAAACCTTGCCTACTTCAAAATATTTTCAGATGTGCAGATAGGTGTGTGTGAACCCCCCCCCCCCCCCCGAAAATAAATGGTGTGTGTGAGACCACCCTCTGATCTTGGTAGAAAATAAATATATTTGCCCATTTTTATACAATTTCAGTTGTACATGTAAAATACTATAAATGATAGTCCCTAGATTGGATTGATCTTAAAAAATTGCAAGGATGGAACGCACTTCCCTCAGGAAAAAATCTGGATCTGCATATACATACTTGTGCTCACTTGTATTAACATCAACATATTATGTCTTGCTATATTTATACTACTTTGTTGCTGCAGACATTAACAGAAAAAAATCAAAGACAAGTCCACAACAAGAAATTTCTTGCATACATAATTAAAGCTGGTTTACAATATATTAATTTTTCAATACCTTTTTTGTTTATTAAGATTGGTCTGATCAGCCTGACTTTTCTTGGAGGGTTGTCTCCCCTCGTTTGGTGATTGTCTTCCAAGGGCAATGAAGTATCGCTGAAGAACGGCCAATCTTTGCTGTAGCCGGGTGATGGAGGCCGAAGTGCATGAAGCTTCAGTACAGAGCTTCTGATGTTCAAACAGAATGGACTTCAAGCATTGTTTTAGCTGACTAGAATCTAAAATTCAAATTCAAATGTTTGCAATGCATTTAATATCCTCTGCAATAGACTCCATACATTTGTTGACTGCCACTACATTAAATACCTGGCTGGTCCCCCCCCCCCCCTCCAGCAATTGATAATGGGCTGGGACGATACTAAATACATACCTGGCTGGTCCCCCCCCCCCCCCCTCCAGCAATTGATAATGGGCTGGGACGATATTAAATACATACCTGGCTGGTCCCCCACCCCCCTCCAGCAATTGATAATGGGCTGAAATGATACTAAATACATACCTGGCTCGTCCCCCCCTCTCCAGCAATTGATAATGGGCTGAGACGATTTATGAAATACATACCTGGCTGGTCCCCCCCCCCCTCCAGCAATTGATAATGGGCTGGGACGATACTAAATACATACCTGGCTGCCCCCCCCCCCCCCCTCCAGCAATTGATAATGGGCTGAGACAATACTAAATACATACCTGGCTGGTCCCCCCAGGTCCAGGAGTTGATGATCGGCTGGGACTGTTTGGGGCTGGATAGGTCCTCCTTGTGTTGTTGTGCTTCCTCCTGGTCTAATTTCTGACAGGGGAGACAATTGCAGCCATTGTTAGGCCCACAGTGTCCATCACAACAGCTACATGTTAGAACCTTCATCCCACAGTAATACTTCCCAGTCTCTCCTGCAAAGAATTAAAAATGACATCTGAAAATAGCTCAACAATAAGATGAACTAAGTATCATCCTGGTTTGTCAAAAGCTGGCACTACAACCAATGACAATTATGCTTCACTGAAGCAATAATAATTAAATTGACGACATTTTGTAAATGTCTTTTCAGTACATGGTGACATTTTATAAAAGTCTTTTCATTACACCTTTATCAAATTGTCAGTACTAAAAGACTTATTTGTTTACTTTGCTGTGGCCTCCTTGATTTAGTAACAGACATTATCAATCTTAGAAGTTTCCCTTGAATCCCTAAACAACTGAGATTTTTTATACAGTTCAGTAAAATCTGCAATGGGATACCAGAAAAAAAATTAAAACATAGTTAGATTCTTAGATACATACATGTATCTGCATGACGTTAACAGAAAATGTTGAATATCAGGCAATATGTACACCATAAACCAGTCTCAATGCAGAACAAAAAAATAACACCAGTGAAATCTCCAAATTTGTTCAACCCACAATGTAATTTCACCTGATATTTTTTTTTTCACACTACAAATTAACACTCAGTAGAACCCTCTTAATGTGATATTTTATTTTCCATATTCTTTCATCCCATTAATTTCATAACAAACAGTTGGTAGGAAAAAAAAAATGATTGTCTCTTTGAGGTCTGTTGGATACAGTTTGATTGTCTCTTTGAGATCTGTTGGGTACAGTTTGACTGTCTCTTTGAGATCTGTTGGATACAGTTTGATTGTCTCTTTGAGATCTGTTGGATACAGTTTGATTGCCTCTTTGAGATCTGTTGGATACAGTTTGATTGCCTCTTTGAGATCTGTTGGGTACAGTTTGATTGTCTGTCTGAGATATGTTGGGTACAGTTTGATTGTCTGTCTGAGATATGTTGGGTACAGTTTGATTATCCTCTGAGATCTGTTGGGTACAGTTTTATTGTCTCTTTGAGATCTGTTGGGTACAGTTTGATTATCTCTTTGAGATCTGTTGGGTACAGTTTGACTGTCTCTTTGAGATCTGTTGGGTACAGTTTGATTATCTCTTTGAGATCTGTTGGGTACAGTTTGATTGTCTCTTTGAGATCTGTTGGGTACAGTTTGATTGTCTCTTTGAGATCTGTTGGGTACAGTTTGACTGTCTCTTTGAGATCTGTTGGGTACAGTTTGATTGTCTCTTTGAGATCTGTTGGGTACAGTTTGATTGTCTCTTTGAGATCTGTTGGGTACAGTTTGACTGTCTCTTTGAGATCTGTTGGGTACAGTTTGATTGTCTCTTTGAGATCTGTTGGGTACAGTTTTTCATTACAGAGCATACATAGTATCATGTTATCACTCATAATAACTGCTATACACCAAAAGAGATGACTATGCATAAAATGTGGTGACTTTGGATAAAAATGATTCATGATAACTAAGATATCGATTCATATAATTTGCTTACTTATACTTACATTATTGTACAAAAAAAATTACATCTACATACACTATCAAAACATAATAAAATAGACTGTCCAATTGTTTGCACCGGAGGCATAGGTCGAATTGATGTGATGCTGAAGTTTAACTGCAGACATCTTTAATCCCCAAATATCATTAAGATTTTTGTAAGTCCTATCAATTTCAACATATCGAGATTCAACTATCATGTACTATAAACATGACATCATTGATAAAAATAATGTTATTTATTAGAACAAAGATACGTTATGATTTGGTTGCAGGGTTGAGCAATAAAGATCACTGATAGGCTAATTGTTTTACGTGATTATCCTTGTCTTCCTAGAAATTGATAGGGCTGATCCAGAGGGTCGAAGGGGGGTAATCTAGACCACCTTGCTGACATGAGACAATTTCCAATTTCTGATTCCTTCTTACCTTTCCTGGCCAGCACACCTGCACTGTTGATGAGTCCATCATTGTGACTGACAGAGATTTCTCCTTCCTTGACTAGTTCATTCCACAATGAGCTTAGTTCATCTCGATTAAAAATGCCCTACAAACAAAATATTCCTTCCTTTTGTCACATCAAAGACATAATGAACGCAAGTTGCAATTTCTTGAAATGGAAAGAGATATATGAAAATAAAAATAGTAATATAACTCTAAACACTCCACTATTCAAAATATATATATGTATAACGTTTAGAAAATTAATTTAAGGAATCATTATCTAAAGCCATTAATTATGCATAAATTATCATGTTTTCATTGTAATTAATCAACTCACATACCCAACAGACAGTGATTCCTTATATTTATATTTGTAATAAAAATGAAAATATAACATCAACATATCAAAAATACTGCCCAACAGAAATTGAAATACACATGCCATTTCATGTTCATTTCCATCAACATTTTTCTTCTTTTTATATAACTGGTACTGATAAACGGTGCCATTCTCAATGGCAAATAATATAGATTTTTCCCAATTTTAAGACCAAAACATGCCCATTAACAAAGAGCTATGTCTTTGTAATTTGAGGTTTGTATGAAAACTAATTTCTTCCCTTCTTCGTTTATACAATAAAATTCAAAATAATAGGTTTCAAAGCTATCAAAAATGATTTTTAAAATCTTATACACATTCAGAAATACACCAAAATATGCATCATGAACTTTTAAATTTTGGATGATTTTAAAATAATGAAAAATTTAAATCTGGGATTACATATACTATGACTCATACTACAAAAAAAAATTAAATGATTTATTGTTTAAAGTATGTCGTTTGTTTTTTCACAAGTGATTATTAGTAAAAGTGATATTTGAACCCCAAAACACCTTGACATATGATGTACAAAATGAATCTTTTAAAAATTGAATTGGTTGAGAGAACTAAATTTCAGATATATAAAATTTTATCACTTAAAATAAAGGACAGATTAATAGAAAGAAGCTATTTTTAATAGCCCATCCATTCCATGGTGGAAGCATAAAAATAAAGTAGTTAAGAATTTGCTTTCTTAAATACATGTTGAATAAACAAAACAAACTCTTTTCAGTTTTAAGACCCATCTGCAATATTTCTACATATTCTTCAATTAATATGAAATTCTGTAATTTTCACATGTAACTGTCGAGCGTTTTTGGCTCTTCGATTCCGATTATCGATTCTATTTTTCATAATCGATTGTCACTTGTACACTAATTAATATCTAATCCGAGAATTCATCTGACTATTTATCCCCCTTTTATATCGAGACATGTGCGGGGGAGAGTCAGAGTGGACTCCACATTGAAAAGTGGGAATTCAGTGACACCAGCTAGTGTGTTTACTGCACATATCCATAAAACTAAATAGAAATAACCCCAAAAATAATAAACATTATTAACTACATGTAAATACCGATTATATCAATCATTGATCAAAACAGTTCTTTTGATTATGACCGATTATCAATTATGAAATTTTCCTGATTTTTCAACACTAGTAATTGATGTTTATATGCAATCTACATGAAAATTGACTAAAACATCAATTTTAGATAATTGTCAACATAAATTCAAGATTCATTGCTAAAACTAAAATTAGTTTCATATACCTATCCACTATAAAATCACGACTATATAAAAATTTCTGTTATTTAAGTACTTTAAATTTCTATCAGAATATGGGCCATATTAAATTATTGGTGAACTTTGTCCTTTTTATCCACATGAAAACAAAAGAGAATAATACCTGCAGGTTTGTCTTAATCCACTTCTTGTCCAGCCTTTGCTGGGGTCTGAGTTTGGTGTCAACAGACCAGCTCATTTTTGTCTCATCATTCTGAAAGAAGAGTGAAATCTTTATTCGACCATCCTACAACCTTGAACTAAAAAGGTAAAACCAACACAATAGTCCAACAAATTGATATTCATGCAAATTTTACCCATTTCACATGAAACAATACATTGTGAATTCTACTTTTTCTCCCTATTAGAGTAATCAACCCCAACTCAATAATCATATCAATACTCACTATTTTTAAAATGTCCATTCACAATACACATGGATGGGCAAGTGGTAAAATTATCGATAATGAGTCAGTAAACATTCTAGTCTGTAATGCCTGGGTTTGGATCCTGTTGGTGCCTTTTACTGTACATCAATACAAATTTTTTTTGTGTGAAATCTGTTTTCTAATTCTTCTTCATCTTATAAACAAGCATTTGTGTCTATTCATATTTTGAATGAATATTTTTTTTAATGACATAAATGAAAATTAAGACGACCTTATCTCTGAAAACTTTTCAAAAAATGGAAAGGATTTGAAGATTTTTTTTCTTTATAAAAAGTGTTACAGTCGGTGACCATAAAGACACCTGTTTTTTCTTGGCTGGACACTTATTACAGATCAATGCACTTTTTTGAAAATACATAACAGAAATGTATTCAATATCATAGCACTATATCCCCTTCTACATCAGACAGACAACATCAGACAGACAACAAAATAGTTAGTTTAAGATAAATACAAGTATGTCTGTAATGTATTCTGGTATTACCTGTAATGTGCAAACAAATAATGAAGCCTCTACTTTTTTTCTATCCCATTGACCTGTACAAAAGAAAAATGAGTTCCAATTAAAATTCTGTAAAACACAAGCAAAAATAAAAAATACATACATGTGATATGTGCAGACTGTAAACAGAATTACACATTTTTTCAACCCCATTCATGCTGTCACGCCTGTACATTAAAATTCACTCAAAATGAAAAAGTGTACAATTTGTCAGATCTAGCCCTATAAATTCAGTCTAACAGCTGATTCACTCCAATTAAAATCCATTGTTATAGTGTTTTGATTGCATAACATGTCAATTTCCTAGCACTAGACTTCAACAGGCTTGGTGATCTCAAACAAAACTGCTGCACTGTGGTCAGAAATAGGTCAAACAGGTGTTTTGTTCAAGAAAATTGTCATTGCTAATTGACATCTTTTAAAATTTCATTTTATGTCATGTGAATTAAAGGTAAACAAATAAAAAGCAATCTTTTATACATTTTGTAATAATTATTGTAGGCTATCTAGACATCGTAATTATGAGGATAAAAAAGGTCAGTTTCCAAGAATGCCTTTTTATAAAATGTTTTTAAATTCTTATTTCTCTAATGTTATGTTGGAATAATGGATGAAAAATCTATTAGGTCAAAATAAAAATGTTGTTTGTTTCCCCTTGCCCGACCGAGTCTGAGAAAGTTACACCAACCCCAAAGTTTTCATTCCGTCATTCTAGCAAAGCTTTTATATTTCCGGAAAACTTTCGGGTTGTTTCAAGTACAGATCAGTATTTCATAGCGACCAGAATTTTATATATCTTTATTGGTTTTGATTTAAATAAAAAAAAGAAAAAGATAATATGAATAGAGGTGGTCTGCTATCTAAACCGAGATGGAGAAATGTTGTCTAAACGTCGAGGAGCGAGAAGACAAGAGATTTCGGGGTGTCAGGGTGTGCAAGTTGTGTTCTTCAGTAGGGGAAAGTGTTGATATTTTGGACGAGTGTGATATTTTCGACAGTCAATAAGAAGCATTATATCTACATGTTCTCAATTTAAACTTATTTCCGAACTTGATATATTGATAAACTGGAAAACACCTAATTATATGCGCATGTGTAACTTAGCTCTGATTGGTTGATTTAAATACATGACCTTGTAAAAGATGCCAGCATCCATTTTGTTTGATCGGCAAAAATCAAATCCCCTTTAAACTTTTACTAGTAAAAGTTAGATCTACTGATATGATTAAAAGATTATGAATGAAATCAAAATCACTAACACATATGAATTATTAACATAATGTGCAAAAACAAAAGCATGCATGAAATGAACCACAAAATAAAAGACAGTAACTGAATTTACTAACTGCCTGCGCTGTGCTCTATTTGAGAGATCTCCGACTGTATTTTTTAAACAGATTGATACTAAATAAAATTCTGCTGACTAAACAAAAAAACAACTTTTTACCTACCTACCAACCCTCCTCTGAAATTTAGGGTTGGGAGAGGGGAAACAAACATATTTTTAAATATGGTCTTATCACTTTAATTGTAAGTTGATTGTGTCAACAACTGTGATCACTCACATTTTCTATGTTCTTGCAAATTTAATATATGATTATAGAATTAGAAATGATGAAACATTCAGGTTCCAACTTCGACGGAATACCTTAGGGGCCAAGTGGGCCCCTGAATAAGAAATCCTGTTAGCCCACATGAAATTTTAGTAGCTCACACATATCATGAAATTGAATAACATAGGGTTTTTTTACAAGAAAAAAGAAACATCAGGTCACATTGCAATTCATTTAAAAAACTGAAATATCAATATTTAAATTCTGTTTCCTTCTCCGTAATTCTTTCAAATACACCTCTCATCTCCACTCTCATTTCATCAACCTAGCAAAAATATCAGAGTTCATAGACTTTATGATTTTTGCGACGTCTGACTTTAACACACGTTTCTTCAGACTTTTTATGTTATTTCATAATTTCTCAGCTTTACGATGCTGTCAAGTTTATAACTTGGGCACGCTGTCACGATTGGACCTTTCGTGTCATGTTTTGTACACACAGCACGTCATCCCCTTTTCGCCATCATCGAGCCATATTCCCCCCTTCTTTCCACTTTGGTTAAAAGCAGATGCTTTCTTTTCGTTTGAAGTAACCCTTGCGTTGTTCAACTTCTGGTTTAAATACATTTTGGAAGGTTTGATACCCCAGGAATGTCTCGCCAAGTGGCAAAACCTCAACCGGAAATTGAACTTCAATTATAATAGGACTCGGATCGGTCGGAAAGAAAAATGTTGATCGGACAATTACGGTCGCCAAGTGGGCGACGAGAACGGAAATTTTGGGTGCCCACAAGCAAAGTTTAGTCGCCAATGCGAGTGGGCGAGTGGTAATTTGGAACCCTGACATTGTCTAAACAATAATCAAAAAAATAACATTAGATGCTATGTTCATGAGATAATTCTGTTTTATTACCACTTATGAATTCGTGAAAATATCTCCCAGCATAAAATTATTTATAGGAGTATCAAAACCATTTTGGGATTGATATTCTGTATTGATTTTGTACCAGTTTTTGCATGTACAGGTTTTTCACTCAAAATCACTTTTTTTTAAAGCCAATTGCGTAGATTTGCTGTTGAAAAATTATTACATGTATGAAAATGTATTTGATGTATAAACATACTAAACTTAGATGTGCAACAACGTCCAATACAGACAATAATATATCTATAGCAAACTTGTGAAAATTCTCCAAGTCAGTTGTAGGCTAATGAATGTTATTCGTTATATTTTCAACTATTCTTAGAATCTCTGGGAATGAAAATGAAAATTACTGCATAGCGAGACAGACTTAATAATAATAAATTATCACAATCAATTACTCAAGTTTACTGTATTTCTCCCACTGTTGAAAACATGACTGGGCTGCTTTTTGTTATTCTAACCAACCCAAGCTTAAATGCAGCGTAACCCAACGCCAAACGGCACCGAACCCAAGCTAGACCCTGCAATGTTTTACAACGATATTCCCAGGTGCAAAATTAAAATCTAAACCCAATTCTGGATAGTTTGAAAGGGGTAACTTATGTCTTTTTGATTCACATTAGTATGTCAAAATATGATCTATTTACCTTGAAAATTGCGAGTTAAAACAGCTTCACACTCATGTCAAAAATTATTCGAGTTCACCATTTTCTCATTTCCGAACCCGATCCTTAAAATTTAATATAAATATTTCACGAACGCACTCGTAAGATTTTTGTAAATGTATATTCCCTTCCTTTTTTTTTTTTTTTTTTTGGTCGCACCAATACCGACAATTAAAGGCCACTGTTGCATTTTAGTAACTTTTTGTATGTGTTTATAAAGGTGTTAAAACAATAACATTGGGAGAAGTTTAATGATGAACATCATTTTTGAAATTAAAAAAAATCTCAGATATAAAGGTCTGTTCATTTTCCTTTCAGTCAAACCATCGATGAGGTAAAATACTTGTTAAGAGGACTGCGGGTATTGATGGAATCTCGTAGTTCTAAGCTTTGTCAACCCTATTTTACAAAACCTCTTGCCAAATTCATGAGCTAGATTTACCATCACCAACCTTCCTTGACAAAAAAAGGTAATGGAAGTGCAAGAGGTATACCTATACACTATATATACATAAGAAAACCGGTGACTCTAGGGAGAGACAATCTCAGGCCAGTTAGTGTACTTCCATACATTTTTAAAATTCAACTTGTAAATTAATTTGAAAGAATATTCCATCGCTTTTCCGAAGTTTTTGAGTGTCAGTCAACCGTTGGAAAGTGCTGAATATGTTGCTGCAGTTCTGATGGATTTATCTAACTGCTTAATTACCTTCTCCGTGACTTCCTATCATCATATGGATTACCTCAATCAGCTAACACGAAAGGCGAAGACAACGAACAGTGGTCAATCTCACAACTCCTATAAGTAATATACAAAATAGAGAGTTT
This sequence comes from Ostrea edulis, assembly GCF_947568905.1. NCBI lineage: Eukaryota > Metazoa > Mollusca > Bivalvia > Ostreida > Ostreidae > Ostrea > Ostrea edulis. The sequence continues at coordinate 43,542,427 of NC_079165.1, forward strand.
GGCAAACACGGACCCTGTACACACCAGATGTGGAATCAGGTGCGAGATACGATCTCGTGATTTATAAAGGAAAATTCAAGACATATAGTTTCATTATTCACAGTCCAGATATACCACGTACCAAACGAGGCACGAGATGTGTCATTCTGTAATCAGTTAGTATGTGTCTGTCTTTTGTCTGGGTTGGATGTCGTTCTCTCCCTCTCTCTCTCTCTTTCTCTCTCTCTAGCCGACCAAACCTACTAAATGAGGACGTCCTCACACTGCGTAGTTCTAAGAGAATACACACATATATTATTCTAAAGGCAAAAAAGTACTATGTTAGGTATAGCTATAGGGATATCTATAAAAGTTTATCTAATACTCTCTTTTGAATTATGAAAAAAAAAAAAGTTTTTAGGAGAGAATATTAGTAAGGACATGTCCTCACACCACTTGTCCTCGCTAAGCTAATATTTTGTATAGATCTACAGCTTTCACATGCTGTAGGTCACATTTATGAGGACCTAATTGTGAGGACATTTATTTGTCCTCATAGTGAAATTCTTGCCCTCACAACGTCTATCCATTGGTTGAAATTTGTCCTCACTTTACACGTTTTACTGCCGCCTCCGCCCCCCTCTCTCTCTCTCTCAATAGTGTGTTGTGTATTTCTCCGTGTTGGGGTGGGGGTGGGGCAAATTTTCTAAGTGGTTGTCTTGTGTTTCATTACAGGTGCCATCAAGAGGTGGTCGGTTAAATGATATGATAAATGCAAGTTTTAAGAGGCTATATATGCGTTTATGTGGGGTTACTATTCCAATTTTGAGCCCAAAGGGCATAACAGCAATTTGTTATTATATTTAAATAAACAGAACATTTTTATATGATAAGTATTTTTAATAGGATTAATGATTCTTTGAAAATGTATTTTGTTTGATTTTGACAATGGAAACAAGATTTAAAGCATTGAACTTCATCCTGATCGACGTTCGTCCGGAATAAATTGTATCTAAGGTGTTCGGCATCGTCTAAAACAAGAATAGGTTCAAATGAATCCTTACATACTTTCTGTATTCTCACAGATATTTTAATATTTGTATGTTTACCCTTTCTTAGGTAAGCGTTTAACAAAAAACGTGTTTAATTAAATTTTCTCGAGACATATAAGAGTATAAGATGGCGCTTTTCAGCAACCTTTCAAATGTAGCGTATTACGCCAAGGGACATATAAGATTTTCACCAAAACGGCCGGGGGTCATGTTGACTTGCAAGTATCCTCATATAGTATAGATTGAAGTTGTTCAGATGATAGCCCCGGGGTATGGTGGGTTAAAGACGGAGGAACAAAGTTTCATATTTGAATACGTAGGGAAAACCTTTACAGCCCGTTTTTTGTAGGGTAACAGTGGCGTGATTAGTCGTATCAATATGCGAGCATCCACATGTAGTACAGACTCAAGTTTGTTCAAACCACGACCCCGGAGTGTACAGTGGAGCTTCAATAGGAGAGGAGAGTTTTACATGGTAAATATGGGAGAATCGTCTTCTCAAGGCCAGCAGGGTCATGATTAATCATATTAACATTCTATACGGTGGTAGAACTTTGCGGCCGTTCTTTGAAGCTTGCGTCAATATGTTTCTTGTTTCCTCTTGGTCCATTAGTGCCAGCGATATCACATCTAGATGGCGATATCACTACCTTCTTTCTTCTTTTTTTTAACTGTAATTTCTTCACATTATATACTGGTGTACTTTCTAATCAACTCCACCTTTGTAGTCCCGTGGGGATCCGGGTTAGAATGGGTCCTCAGTACCCCTTGCTTGTCGTAAGAGGCGACTACCCGCTAAAAGAGGTGGTCCTTTGAATGAGACCGCACCGAGGTCCCGTGTCACAGCAGGTGTGGCACGATAAAGATCTCTCCCTGCTCAATGGCCATAAGCGCCGAGCATAAGCCCAAACTTTGCAGCCCTTCACCGGCAGTGGTGGCGTCTCCATATGAGTGAAATATTCTATAGAGGGACGACAAACAATAATTAATCAATCAATCAACCACCTTTGTCATATTTAGTTGTTTGTGTTGTGTGTGTATTCCCGTGGGGATCCGGGTTAGAATAGGTCCTCAGTACCCCTTGCTTGTCGTAGGAGGCGACTAAATGGGGCGGTCCTTCGGATGAGACCGCAAAAACCGAGGTACCGTGTCACAACAGGTGTGGCACGATAAATATCCCTCCCTGTCATAAGGTTCGAGCTTAGGCCTAAATTTCGCAGCCCTTCACCGGCAGTGGTGACGTCTCCATATGAGTGAAATATTTTCGAGAGTGACGTTAGACAACATGAAATCAATCGACCAATCATAGCATGCCATTCTGTATTTCACCGTTTGTGTCTTATGTCCAATATTAATAGCCTTTATGACTGAATAATACGAGAAAAGAATTTTCTGTTGATAAAAAAAATATTTAAGGTTTGAGAACTCAAACTTTGATTCTCGAAGCCAAGCACCGGTTCGATTCTCGACTACGTTAGGGGTGGGGTGGTTAACAGCTCGAGGTAGTTGCAGATCTAATCAAACCACAGATAGGATTCACTGCATGTTCTATGACGAACGGACGAAACGAAAGTTTTCACCATATGATATTTACGAAAGCCCATTTTCGTAGCTTAAAAAATGTCCGTTATAACGCGAAACATTCGCCAATATAGTCGTAACGTGTCGCATTATAATGCAAAATTTTCGAAAATAAACGCGAAACTTTTGCGAAGAACATGAAACTTTCGCAAGTAAACGCGAGACGTTCGTTATAACGCGATTTTTTTTTCAGTCATGAAAATGAGCTCAATGGACTTTCTTCTTTTTTTTAGTATCTTGGTTTTCTGTTGATTTTAAATGCAAAATTAGTGGTTTTTCCATGCAAGGTAAAGTTTTGATATTAGTAACAGCTAGCAGGTGAGAATATAAGGTCAAAGTGACGAAAGGAATCTGTCTAACGATGGATGAACAGTCCCATCCAACCTCCATGAAAATGATTATTCCATATACGTCAGACAACAATTACTGCTAACAATTCGAGCATGTCAAGATCTATAATATAAGCGCAGGTATCAAAATGAATCGTTGTTGAATTTTTACTTATTAGAAACAAACAATACAAGAGAGAGAGAGAGAGAGAGAACCGGTGTCAATCTTTCCTCTGTCTGGTTTTCCAACTTTAAACAAGAGGCCCATCAGCCACATCACTCACCTGAGTCACCTTGACCCATATTTAAATATTTTCTCTATATACTGCATGAAAAACTTTTATCCTGGCAGGGGCCATGATTTTTACAAACTTGAATCTGCACTATATGTCAGGAAGCTTTCATGTAAAACCTTGATCCCCTATTATGGGCCCCATCCTACCCCCGCAGCCATGATTTTAGCAAACTTGAATCTGCACTATGTCAGGAAGACTCCATGTAAATGTAAACTTTTCTGGCCCAGTGATTATTGAAAAGATTTTTTAAAGATTTCCCCTATATATTTGTATGTAAAATTTTGATCCCCTATTGTCGCCTCATCTTACCCCCGGGGGTCATGACTTTAACAAATTTGAATCTGCACTATGTCAGAAAGCTTTCATGTAAATGTGTACTTTCCTCTCCCAGTGGTTCTTGATAAGAAGAGATAAAAAGATTTTTCCCTATACAATTGTATGTAAAACTTTGTTCCCCTACTGTGTCCACATCATACCCCCAGGGGTCATGATTTTAACAAACCTGAATCTGCACCATGTCAGGAAGCTTTCATGTAAATTTGTATTTTCCTAGCCCAGTGGTTCTTGGGAAGATTTTCAAACATTTTACCTAAATATTCACATGCAAAACTTTGATCCCCTATTGTGACCCCATCCTACCCCCAGGGGCCATAATTTTAACAAACTTGAATCTGCACTATGTCAGAAAGCTCTCATGTAAATTTGTACTTTCCTAGCCCAGTGGTTCTTGAGAAGATTTTTAAAGATTTTTGCTATATATTTCTATGTAAAAATTTGATCCCCTATTGTGGCCCCATTCTATCCCCAGCGGCCATAATTTTAACAAACTTGAATCTGCACTATGTCAGGAAGCTATTATGTAAATTTGTACTTTCCTAGCCCAGTGGTTCTTGAGAAGAAGATTTTTAAAGATTTTTGCTATATATTTCTATGTAAAACTTTGATCCCCTATTGTGGCCCCATCCTACCCCCAGGGGTCATGATTTTAACAAACTTGAATCTGCACTATCTCAGGAAGCTTTCATATAAATGTTATCTCTTCTGGTTCAGTGTTTCTTGAAAAGAAGCTTTTTAAATGACCCCACCCTATTTTTGTGATTATCTCCCCTTTGAAGGAGGCACGGCCATTCACTAGAAGGCCCTTCACCCAAGGATGCCTTTGGCCGAGTTTGGTTGAAATTGACTCAGTGGTCCTGGAGAAGAAGTCGAAAACGTGAGAAGTTTACAGATGGCGGGCAATCAGAAAAGCTCACTTGAGCTTTCAGCTCAGGTGAGCTAAAAATGATGCCTGGATATTTACTGAAAGAAGAACTAAATGATGAAACACCCTTAATTTAAAGGGACTGGTTCACGATTTTTGAACAAAATATTTTTTATATTTGATGTTAAACATCAAAAGTATAACTCATTTAATATTGACAACCAAAATGTTGACCTTCTGAATGCAAGAATAAAAGCTATATTCTAGACTTAAATCTGTGTTATGTAAACAAAGACTCGAGTCTTTTTATGTATACAAACTGGTGAAATATTGAATTTGTAATATATAGAATCTTAATTCTGCATAGTCACAAAATTTAACTTTTAGATGACACATTTTACACAAAGAATGCTTGAAAAGTGAAAGATATAATAAACTTAGATTGATATCCATTTCTTTTGAAAATTTCGTAAACAATAACATACTGCAATCTCTGTTTACAAACAAATAATGAACTCTCTAAAATGAGCTTCTGTGATAATGTACAACCTTAATTTTTATGTGAAACCCTTTACACGTTAGACAGTAGATTTGGATCATTAAAAGTGAAAAATAAAATTTTGAGGAAAATCGTAATCAGTCCCTTTAACTTGAGCTTACAGTGTACATGTATTAGAGCTTCAAGATTCTGTTCCCATGACCCTCTCCTGGGATTCATACTGGTGTTCTACGGTTTTAAAACGTGTGTAATCCTTCGTCTTCTTGCTATGTTCCTATAACCTATGTTTGAGGTGGGCGATAACAAAGTTATATTCCCCAAGTCCCTATCCACTAAACTCCCACTTGAGTTTACTGGTGACTGGGTTGAAATTGGAATTTAAGATATTTAATGTCATTCTTACATGAAAGGTGAAGATAACAAACAGCGATCAATCTCATAACCCCCACAAGGAATACAAAATAGAAAGTTGGGCAAACACTGACCACTGGATATACCAAAGGTGGGATCAGGTGCAGAAGAGGAGTAAGCATCCCGTATTGACCGGTCACTCCCGCTGTGAGCCATATACATGTATATCTTAACCATGCAGGTAAGTGAAGTAATCCCAAGTCAAATTCAGTGTGCCAAGAACGGCCTAACAATCGGTATGAAACGCGTCAGACAGCATGGACTGCATCATTATAAAGACCATAGACTGTTGAAACCCCCTGTAACATCAATATAAATATGAGAAGTTGACAATGGAGAAGCTGAAATCATCCTGTATGTCATAAAGTTGAGTTGTTAGTTTGCCGTTAATATTCATTTTCAATAAAATATCTAAGTACGAAGAATTACTTCCATCTTGTATCTAACCTCTCTCCACAGGAGTATATCAGCAGGTTTGTTGTAGAGTAAGTACATTTTGATAGTTCCTTGTTAATTGTAGCAGTAAAAATGTATTTACATTCTTTATTCACACTGACTCATTTGTATTACAAAAGGTTGTATATAAGGAGATAACTAAGTCGTTGCAGCGAGAGGAAGGGGAAAAAATCTTTGGATCAATTCCACTTTTGGTAATCATACTTATACTTCAACTGCCCGTTCAAAAGATGAAATTCTTCAAAACCATGCTTTAGTTTTAGACACATTTAATATCCCAGTCAATGGGTCGAATGAATATGAGTTACCATACCTATACTGGATTCCTAAACTACATAAAAATCCTTACAAAGATACTTTGCTGGATCAAGTAAGTGCTCTACCAAGCCCCTATCTTTGAGTGTTTAGTTTCATTTTCAACCGATCATAAAAGCTGTTGTCTGATTGGCTCCACCTTACAGGCTGCAAACCAATCATATGCTCCATGTCGAGTCCATGATTTGAATGGTGACTGATGTCAAGGGTTAGTGCGAGGTAACGAATCAATAACCCTTGACTTGTGAAGATGTGTCACACAGCACAATGTAAAGAACATGGTTAGAAGAAAACTGGGAATGAAAATCAGGGCTGAAATAAATAAAACAATAAATATATTGTGCCAGTTACTTCTGCCAATCACAAAAATACCCTTTTAATCACGTTGTAAATGGAAAGCTACATGAATTTTGATATTTCATAATGATAAGAAGTGATGAACAAATGACTCAGTGTTCCCATCTGCCCTTCTCTTTAATTTCCATTCATGACAATATGCTAATTTACTTAATATTAACATGAAAATCCATATATCAAATGTCCTTTGGAACCTCACTTCTTTCCAGAACTGCATTCCATCATTGAAATTCACAATGTACAGTGTGTCACATAAAATTCACTAAAGTTGAGTTCATAAACTTAAAACCGTGTACAGTTCCAGTCTCCTACTGTTTCACAATATTTCCTTGGACCTGGACCTACAAAAATAACAATACATTTTTAACAAATAAGCCATAAACACTTATTAGTAAACAAAACTCCAACAGATCGATGACATCTGAACAGTTTCACGGTTTATTTCTTATATATGTCCACTCGTTCTAAGGGGGGGGGGGGGGATCGCCAATACACAACATTCATCATTATAGTCTCCGAATATTTCATTGGGAACACTCAGTAGCATAGAGACTTCCCATCGCCTGTTCTTAATGAAAGAAAAACATCATTATGATCATCATAAATGGCACCGAAACATCGGCTTGTTCATAACTGTCAATGTTAAACACACGTGTACTACACAATGATTCTGCGTTTAATAGTAGAAGAACGAGCGTTCTAATTGGTCAAGAGTAATATACCTGCATTCTATAAACAGTTTAAATCTCCGACTAACTTTTGCTAGGAAGCTCAGCGATTGGCCGAATTACATCATGCATACTTATGAGAAACGAAGAAATTGTCACACAGAGAGCCAAGGGTGAAAGGGGAGAGGCCACATACATTTTAGCTGTGGTTTGCAACAATGTATATGGCCATATCATCTTAATTATAGGTCACAGCGACCTTGATTTAGGGCGCGACACACCTTCTACCAAAGATGTATCAACTGACAAAAATTTGATGATTCTACGGTGATTTTTTTACATTTTTTACAAGGGTCCTGTGGCTTTCAAATCAATTTTATCGTAAATAAGTTTTAAAATCATATCAAACATTATATTATCTTTATTTTACACATCTAATTTTCTTTAACCTTCTAAAATTTTCAACTGCTCTAGATCCAAATCATAAATTCCATAACTCTTTGTTAAGTCGTATGTATATAATTCACATCGAATGTTTATATTTTTCAAATACATTTTTCTTTCATAATTTTATTATTGGGAAAAATGCAAGCTAATTTGGGGGAAAATTTACAATTTTTAGGAGGGGAAAGGGCCGAAATTCGGACCCAAATTGGGCCTTAAAAAATCACTGTTTAGTTCTAGACCAAATAATTGTTCCCTTATGAGTCTGAAAGGATTTTGCCATATTTGGTCACGTGTCCTAACTTCAGAGTGCGACCCACCCTCTACCCAAGATGTATAAAACAACGGATGATTCTAGTTGTCATAGTATTTAAGTTACGAGATGGACATGAGTGGTACAGACAGACCGACATTTACATTTTAGCCTTACTGTAAATTACTTATGAATATCAAATTGAAAATGTAATTGCATCACAGAACAACTATAAATGCAACCTGATAGAAATTTTATCACAAAGACACGCAACTATTCAAAACACAGTATTACATGCATTGACCTTTAGTTTTGTAGAAGTTAGTCTGTACCTGCGTAGCAAAGCATGAACTTTTATTGGTATTAATAAAGGCCTGACTATTGACCTTCCTTATAAGTCTTAAACTTTTCTACTAACCAATACGCGGAAGTTCGTCTTTATGTTGTTCATAGTACAACTCCACCATTTTATGACGCCTTGTGTATCTCTTGTAATTTATTGTCCTTAGGGATTCTATCAGAAACATTGCAAGGCCAACTTTTGGGAGACCCCTTGTTACAAGTTCTGAAAAAAAACCCCAAAAAACCACATGTATGTATTGATTACAAATGTACAATTACTAAAACTCAAAGGAATTCAACATTGAACAAGTACCTGTACTTTCAAAAAAGTTCGTCAATGTAATTCATACAGCAAGAAAAGTTTATTCTTAGCATACAGCAATGAGAACATCATTTTTATTATATGACTGAATAATAATAACCTTTCCCAGTGTTCAAAATTAACCATAGACCAAGTCTATGTCAAATGACACCGGTCTATGCCAATTGTAATTGGGATAGACCAAATTGTCTATGCCGATTTTCTAGGTTTAAAGCAATAGAGTTATCCCAAAAGTTGACGTCTGATAAATGTTACAGGGCTCGAAATTAACATATGCCCGTCAGTCTGTGACTGGTTAAAAGTCTGGCGGACTGACTGACATTTGTTTTATTCAGTCCAATGGGACTGGTTAATTTTCTAAAACATCATTTTGGAAAATATACTTATTATTTATAATATGAAATTTTATAAACACTTGGCATGCTTCGATCTGTAGATATCAGACAAATCTGATTTGTAATTATAAATCCCCCATTTAAGTGTTACAATATTGTCTGAGGCATATTGAGTTAAATTTCATTTTAATAAATAATAACATTAACGAAATATGTTAAATTATTTCTGGAAAACTCTGTTGGACTGGTAAATTTTCCTGTGGACTGGTTGAAATTATACCCCATCAGTCCAGCTGGACTGGTGACATAAAAAGTTAGCTTCAAGCCCTGAAGTTATGAGGAAAGGAGGATATTGTTATGGAAATTTAAAGAAAATATGCTTTTTAAGTACATTCGAAGAAAATAACGTTGTAAATTTGTGTTTGTTTTTTTTTAATGTTGCGGTCTATACCAATTCGATGAGGTCTATGTCTGAATAGTAAAGATGACTGATCAGTTATCATTCCATTAAAGGATCTTGTAACCGGTTTTGATGTTTTGAATTATTCAATCATAAAATAAAACAATTATACATTTTCTCAGTCAATACCATGCTTTATTTCCCACGAAGTGCACAGTACTCATCAAGCCAAGAGTATAGAACTAAAAGACTGTGCTGGACCTATTGAACCAAATGAAATCGAATAAACATTATTTAAAGTTTAAGGGAACATAGATTTACCCCAAAACACCCAAGAATACCCCAAAACACCCAAAAATATCATAGAACAGCACAGTAAACAACCAATATCGTTCATATATTAAAGAAAAATTAATTTTTTTAGTAAAAATTTTAACCAATAGCATTTGGTGTAAAACAAACAATATGAGTATTTCGTTAAATGATCAAAACAGTAAATTATTTGATGCCGCCGATTGCACAATCATGAGTCTTCTTTACTTTCGAATTATGTTTATTTTACAATCTACTCATATCTGCTTTGCAATGGTCTCCAGTAATTAAAGTTTAATTGCTTTCCTTTGATGTAATAATTTAGCCTATAATATGGATCATTGATTAAATATGAATTTTTATTCATTTTTTTTTAAATATGAGTTAAAATCTAATTTTTTTTTTTTTTTTTATATAGATTTTATTTAAATATAAAATATACATTTATATGTCATGTGACTCCGATGCGCGGGGAAATATCTTGAAATAACTCTTTTATGTATATTGATACCATTTCAAATAATATACGGCGAAATTGTTCAGTTTTTTACGTAAATAACATAGTTTTAACCAATATTTTATTTTAAATTGTGTTTTTGGGTCTTTTCATTGTGTTTTTGGGTGTTCTTGGGTATTTTGGGGTAAATCTGCGAGCCGTTTAAAGTCGGACATGGTATAAAAACAAATAACAATAATTTAATTCGTTGAAATGTAATTATATAAAAATCATACAGGCTTTTTAAAGATACTTACGGTGATAAAAAGGTCTTTTATAGTAACTGTTATGTAGAAAATGAGAAATCAGAACGAGAGTTCCAACTCCAGGTGTTGCAACGCTGATTTCTCTCTGCATCGGAGAGTTATGTCCGATACCTTTACCAACATCAAAAATCCCTGCAAAGTCCTCATCCTTATCAAACTCGCCTTGCTCTATTTTACTCATTGTGTCCAATTTGTTTTATGTACAGTAGTTCACAGTTTTGATTAAGTTTGTGTTTCTCCTCCAAAATGTCCCCTATTACACACAGTTAATTAAGTCGTACAATAAAACTCTTGTCTGTTGTCAAATCGATGTCAATTCATTACATTTTGGTTATCATATAGCATAAAAATGATTTATATTTTAGTCTTTTCTTCTATCAGGAATCTTATTTGTTGATTCTATAAAGGCAAAGCTATATGAATTGCAATTACGAATTATTTTGGTATAAATGAATAAATCCATTGAACGAATAAAATCTACTTTCACTTTTAATTTTCAAAATGAGCACGAGGGCATCAAAAATTGCGAGTATTTCCTTGACAAATGCAAAATCGTGTTGTAAGAAGGGTAATTTCGGGAGATCATTTGCTCACTATTTATTATATCTCAAATTATCCCCGGACAAAGTGAATGACGTGTTAAGTGACTTTGTGTTGGTAATGAGAGAATGGACTGAGCAACTCGAAAGAGAAAATAGAATAGAGGATCTTTTCCGTTGCTACGAGCAAGCATGTGAAATTGTACCAGACTGTGAAGTGACATTGAACAATATTGGTGCTCAACTTTTTCGGTAAAAATTTGAAAAAGTTTGAATATTTGGGAATGTCTCTGACTATATAGATTAAAATTGAAAATATAAACAGAAAGGGTGGGGGGTCATCTTCCATGGCATATATTTACATTTAAGCGGCCTGCCTAATAGTGAAGACCTACAGGTAAATGAAGACCTATGGAAGATAAATACATATTTATGCGAGTTATCGTTCTTGCGCTAGATCGTAGCTAAGTTTCCCCTGCCGAGCTCTGAAAATACACTTTAAAACACATGTTTATCGACCTTTTTTTTGTGATTATTAGATATTTGAAACATGATTAATCAGAAAATCATATCAGTTTTGATATATATAGCCCACATTTTTGTAAGTCTTCTGTAGGTCTTCAAATTACATAAACTGGTTCCCCGCTGATTGGTGCTACACACAAACAACGTGTAAGCAGTACTTTGGTTAGCCCAAATGATCGAGCCGATTTCATTGGTCAGTTGATTTTTATGTCTCACTAGAGAGATTCCGAATGGTAGAGTCATTGTAGTCTAGTTATGACGTCAAAGTCTACAGCTGCGCTATGTTACGAAATTTCGCGCTTCATAGGCTTACTTCACTGTATTTGTAACGTAGTATAGTCGACTGTGATGTCAAAGTTAGCGTCGTTGTTGTTTTAAAAGGAACTCTCCCCAAATCCTGGCTGTCAAAAATTGGCGCTTACCTGTTGTACCCGTAGAGAAGCGAGATCAACAGGGAACCAGTTTACAAATTACAGTGCTTCGATATAGGTGTCGGGTTGATCTGTCCCACGGTTGATTTGTCCCAAGATGTTCCTTTCCCTTGTCAATCCAGCCCATTTTGCTTATTTGATCTGCAAGAATAACACCTTTCATTGAATTGTCTGTTGATTTACACTGGTTAGACCCTACACACTGCAATCCAGCCATAAATGACAGAGAGCATATTAAAAGGATTACTACCTGATGGCAGACAATGTCAAAGGAAGTTGAAATATGCAAATGAATTAAACCAATTCAGTGCTGTAAACATCACTAGGGAAAATATAGTTAAAAACGTGGTAATTATTTTTTCTGGGGGCTGGATCGACCGGGGATAGATTAACTATGGGAGTGATCAGTAATGGGACACATCAACTAAGGGACGGATTGATAATGGGACGGATCATCTAGAAATCCTTGATATATCGCCAACTTTTGTTCAAGACCAATTTGGGCAATAATGCGGGGATGGCAATATAACAAATTCCCCATTGCAGACAATTCATTGAGCAGTCAAAAGAAATTTACATGTAATTTTGTAAATTTCTTTAGGCTCCATTCTTTATAAACATTTAGATAATCTGGAATGTAATTCAGCAATTATTTGTATGTAACCTGATTACCTGTATATCTTGTCCAGCCTGTCACACTTCACTCCTTTAAAAGTACAAGTGTGATAAATTGATGGGTGTTAAGTTATTGTCATTATTATTGAGGATAAATCCTATAAAATTTGACCTTTTGTTTGTGAAAATCAGTGGCATATGGCATTATGCAGGGTTGACATTATAACGGGGGTGTTAACATGGGGAGAAATCTGTTCTTTAGGATTTTCAGGCAATAAACGGGGGTGGCATTATAATGGGGGGGGGGATATATCAAGGGAGCACTGTACCTGCTAGGTCTTCAATTGGGTATGCCCACATTTATTCATGTTTGATTGCAATTAAATTTTAATTTCATTGTTAAAAAGGCATGAGGATATGGAACTGTGGCGTTTCACACTATCATAGTTTACATGAAGTACAAATTGCCGCAGTTCAAATCCTCATGTATTTTCAGAAATGAAATTTATTTCTTAAATATATGTATTTTGATAGAATTGGATACATAGAAGAAGCAGCAGGATATGTGCGTAAGTCACTGGAGATAAACCCAGACTACACTGCAGCTAGGGACAATTTGGACAACATTTGCAGTCATTTAGTGGAGCGCTGGCATTTCAGAATGCTGAATGATGTCAAAAGAAACACTGCCTATCAGGCTGCCATTCACACTATGGCACAACTTGGTTACAGAAGTATATTGGACATGGGAGCAGGTACTGGGTTACTAAGGTGTGTGTGTGTTTAGTTTTCTGGCTTGGCATTTTTGAGTTATCAGTTTATATACATGATAGTATCTCCCACTACGTGTTTTATTTGTTTTTTTTATTTAGTTTTATTAAAAAGTTTTTTTTTTATCTTATGAATGCCCACCACTCCAGGCTTTGAAAGGGGAGTGCAGTTGTTTTAGATATCTGTACATGAATGTAATGCTCATTCTTTTTTCGCTCACCTGAGCTTTGAGCTGAAAGCTCAAGTGAGCTTTTCTGATCGCCAGTTGTCCATTGTTTGTCCGTCTGTCTGTAAACATTTCACATTTATATTATTATAAGGAGCAAGGAATAATCTCATACTTGAAAGGTGAGTGGACCCCTTTGAGGGGATATTTAAATAGTTTTCTACACAATACCTTTGCTGTCATTCAAAATCATGTAATGTAAATAAGCATTCAAAAGTCTTGAGTCAGCATGAAGAAACCTTTGAATTTTGTACGATCTTCAAAGCACAGTTTAGAGCAAATTGATGCATCCAAATTGTTCAAAATTGTCAGTATCGATATGATTTTTATCATTTTATCAATACATGTTTTAAAAAGCACTTCATTAAAATGTGGAAAATAAGCTGTAGTGTCTCTTTAATATCTCTTGAACTATTATAGGTAGAGCTTTCATATTTTGTATATAGATTCTTTATGGCAAGACCTTGTTATACTTTGGTGTTTGACCTTGCAACCTTGTCCTACGTTTGATAAAAATCTGACGTATTCAATATCTCCTGAATATTTTAAGATAGAGGTTTTATGGTATGTAAATTTCTAGTAGCCCTGCAGGACAAGTTTGATGATTTGTTCAGTAGCCCAACCTCAGTTTAAGTTGTCCTGGGCTAATGTTGGTGTCAAACCCAGCAACTGGTATGATTAAATGATGTGTTACTGCTGTTTTTGAAAACAATGAAAAATGATTCTTATATCAAATTTTTGTTTTCAGTATGTGTGCAAAAGAAGCAAAATTTGAGGAAATTTATGCTTGTGAAAGATCTAGCACAATGTGCGATTTGATTGGGAAAATTCTAGCAGCAAACCAGTGTGACAATAAGATTACCCTTATTGGCAAAAATTCAACTGAGTTGATCTTGGGAAGGGACTTTCCAGAGAGGTATGCTGTATTTCAAAATTGAAATTATTCTTATTCTATATAAAAAAAAAATCTACAAATTTATTCCTTTTATTACAAAAATTTTTTTTACTGAAATACATAACAAAATGATTGTTTTGTTTCATACATAAGAATTGTTACATGTATGTAAATATGAAATCTGTCACTGTAAATCAATTTCTATTCACATGCAAGAAATTTCTAAGACTTTTGTTTAAATACTATTCTTTACTCAGGTTTGTGTTAGATTTGTGAATAGAAGTTATGAGTAATAAATGATATTCCTCAATTTCTGATACACCATTCAATGATGTGCTTAGCTTTATTGGTAATTGAATAATCTATAGCTCACTTGGTCAAAGTTTGTCCATCATTCCTGAGGCTACAACAAAAGTCTTAACTCTTTTTGTAGCAAAATACATGTATACAATAAAAATCTCAGAAATCTGAAGAAAAACTGTGATGTCACTATTATTATGAGTCATCAGAATCTGGTAACAAACATCAGTAACATCAAATCTACACAATGTCATAATGGTAATTAAAGTGTTTGGAACTTCTTTTTTTTAGCTCAAGTGAGCTTTTCTGATCACCCGTATTCCGGCGTCTGTCCGTCCGTCTGTAAACTTTTAATATTTTTAACTTCTTCTCAAAAACCACTGGGCCAATTTCATCCAAAGTTGGCACAAAGCATCCTTAGGTAAAGGGAATTCTAAATTGTTAAAATAAAGGGCCAGGCCACCTTCCAAGGGGAGATAATCAAGAAAAGGTAAAAATAGGGTAGGGTCATTAAAAAATCTTCTTCTCAAGAACCACTGGGCTAGAAAAGATGAAATTTATAGATAAGCTTTATTAGGTAGTGCAGATTCTAAATTGTTAAAACCCTGGCCCCCGGGGGTCGGATGGGGCCACAATAGGGGATCAAAGTTTTACATACAAATATATAGGAAAAATCTTTAAAAATCTTCTTCTCAAGAACCACTGAGCCAGAAAAGCTGAGATTTATATGAAAGCTTTCTGATATAGTGCAGATTCTAAATTGTTAAAATCATGGCCCCCGGGGGTCAGATGGGGCCACAATAGGGGATCAAAGTTTTACATACAAATATATAGGAAAAATCTTTAAAAATCTTCTTCTCAAGAACCACTAAGCCAGAAAAGCTGATATTCACATGAAAGCTTTCTGACATAGTGCAGATTCAAGTTTGTTCAAATCATGGCCCCTGGGGGTTGGATGGGGCTACAAGGGGGGATCAAAGTTTTACATACAAATATATAGGGACATTCTTTAAGAATCTTCTTCTCAAGAACCACTGAGCCAGAAAAGCTGATATTCACATGAACAGCGTCCTAACATAGAGCAGAGTTAAGTTTGTTCAAATCATGGCCCCCTGTTGTAGGATGGGGCCACAATAGGGGATCAAAGTTTTACATACAAATATATAGGAATTTAAAAAAAAAAAATCTTCTTCTCAAGAACCACTGAGCCAGAAAAGCTGATATTTACATGAAAGCTTTCTGATATAGTGCAGATTCAAGTTTGTTCAAATCATGGCCCCTGGGGGTAGGATGGGGCCACAAGGGGGAATCAAAGTTTTACATACAAATATATAGGGACATTCTTTAAGAATCTTCTTCTCAAGAACCACTGAGCCAGAAAAGCTGATATTTACATGAAAGCTTTCTGATATAGTGCAGATTCAAGTTTGTTCAAATCATGGCCCCTGGGGGTTGGATGGGGCTACAAGGGGGGATCAAAGTTTTACATACAAATATATAGGGACATTCTTTAAGAATCTTCTTCTCAAGAACCACTGAGCCAGAAAAGCTGATATTCACATGAACAGCGTCCTAACATAGAGCAGAGTTAAGTTTGTTCAAATCATGGCCCCCTGTTGTAGGATGGGGCCACAATAGGGGATCAAAGTTTTACATACAAATATATAGGAATTTAAAAAAAAAAAATCTTCTTCTCAAGAACCACTGAGCCAGAAAAGCTGATATTTACATGAAAGCTTTCTGATATAGTGCAGATTCAAGTTTGTTCAAATCATGGCCCCTGGGGGTAGGATGGGGCCACAAGGGGGAATCAAAGTTTTACATACAAATATATAGGGACATTCTTTAAGAATCTTCTTCTCAAGAACCACTGAGCCAGAAAAGCTGATATTTACATGAAAGCTTTCTGATATAGTGCAGATTCAAGTTTGTTCAAATCATGGCCCCTGGGGGTAGGATGGGGCCACAAGGGGGAATCAAAGTTTTACATACAAATATATAGGAAAAATCTTCAAATATCTTCTTCTCGTGAACCATTGGGCCAAAGAAGTTCACATTTACATGAAAGCTTTCTGACATAGTGTAGATTCAAGTTTGCAAAAACTATGGCCTCCAGGGGTAGGTTGGGGCCATGATAAGGACTATGGTTTTACATGCAAATATATATAGAAAGTCTTCTGATATGGACCTAGGTGACTCAGGTGAGTGATGTGGCCCATGGGCCTCTTGTCTTGTTTACCTACCTGTTTCCCAGCTATTCTAGTGTTAGATATTAGAAAGATGATTCAGATGAACCTTGTGACTGATGAATCATTGTCCTGATTGGACTGTAAGCCAAAATGCTTTTCTTGTATGAGGCCATGAGCAGACATACACGTAGATAATGTCAATTTGCTGTACAGGTGCAGAATAAAATTCAAAGTGTGCAGAATAAAATGAAAAGATTAGGATTTTACTGTCCATCGCGTGTGTTATCTAAACCAGTTTATATTTTATTTTCTGTCCTTTAGAGTGGAAGTGCTAGTGACAGAAACATTTGATGCCGCATTGTTTGGAGAACATGTGATCCCATCCTTAATCCATGCATGGGATAACATACTTCTTAAGGTACAAAAATCTGGTGAAAATTTGTTTATACATGTCTTATGAAGAGGCAAAGTATAAAAGATTACCAAATGAAAGTTTTCTAATGTGAGTCGTCATTCCAAATGTCTGTTGAACATTGGCAAAAGTCCTGTTCTTTTTGTTTTGGTCCAATAATACCGAAGATGCAGTCCGACCAAATGTCCACTTAATACCAATTTTAAATAAATTCTCAAAGAATCTGACAACAAAAATTATGGTTTTAATTTCTCCTTCACATTATTAAACTGCAAATCTAGGCTTTGACTATGACGAGTTGGATAAAAGTATGACAGTCCAAGGTGTACCAAACGTGATTATAAAGGGAAGAGAACTAGCACAGTACTGTTAGTAATGTTAGTACTATGCATAAATCAGCCACTCCAGCTACAAAAGGAGTGGAAGGGGTAGGGGGTCAGAGTGGAAGGGGTAGGGGATCAGAGTGGAAGGGGTAGGGGGTCAGAGTGGAAGGGGTAGGGGGTCAGAGTGGAAGGGGTAGGGGGTCAGGACCTTTGAGCAACAGAGGCTCCTTCACTTTTGAAATGAGATATTTGAGGAAAATGATGATTACAGTGACAAATTCAAAGATGAGGTTGGAATATGAACACTTTTATGCATTATGAAATGGTTATATATGAAATAAAGCACAATATTATTGAGTTTTTATTTTGTCCAATGAATTTCCTTTTAATTCTTTTAGAAGTTCAAATGTCCTATAGATATTTAAATCTA
This sequence comes from Ostrea edulis, assembly GCF_947568905.1. Taxonomy (NCBI): domain Eukaryota; kingdom Metazoa; phylum Mollusca; class Bivalvia; order Ostreida; family Ostreidae; genus Ostrea; species Ostrea edulis. The sequence continues at coordinate 43,560,397 of NC_079165.1, forward strand.
AAACTTGACACAGCTATTTTTATCAGACATCTTTTTATTTTGAGTTTGTTTATTGTTTTTTTAACAGGAATCTGGAAGAGTCATACCTGAGAGAGCAACTGTGTATGTATGTGCTATAGAATGTGAAAAACTGAGACATCAGAACAGGTAAATGTTTGTATAGCAATACACTAAATGTATAGCAATTCACTAAATGTATAGCAATACACTAAATGTATAGCAATATACTAAATGTATAGCAATATACTAAATGTATAGCAATTCACTAAATGTACAGCAATACTCTAAATGTATAGCAATACACTAAATGTATAGCAATACACTAAATGTATAGCAATACACTAAATATATAGCAATACACTAAATGTATAGCAATTCACTAAATATATAGCAATACACTAAATGTATAGCAATATACTAAATGTATAGCAATTCACTAAATGTATAGCAATATACTAAATGTATTGCAATACACTAAATGTACAGCAATTCACTAAATGTATAGCAATACACTAAATGTATAGCAATTCACTAAATGTATAGCAATACACTAAATGTATAGCAATACACTAAATGTATAGCAACACACTAAATGTATAGCAATATACTAAATCTATAGCAATATAGCAATACACTGAATGTATATCAATTCACTAAATGTATAGCAATACACTAAATGTATAGCAACACACTAAATGTATAGCAATACACTAAATGTATAGTAATACACTAAATGTATAGCAACACACTAAATCTATAGCAATACACTAAATCTATAGCAGTATAGCAATACACTAAATGTATAGCAATATACTAAATGTATAGTAATACACTAAATGTATACCAATACACTAAATGTATAGCAATTCACTAAATGTATAGCAATTCACTAAATGTATAGCAATACACTAGATGTATAGCAATTCACTAAATGTATAGCAATACACTAAATGTATACCAATACACTAAATGTATAGCAATACACTAAATGTATAGCAATACACTAAATCTATAGTAATTCACTAAATGTATAGCAATACACTAAATCTATAGCAGTACAGCAATACACTAAATGTATAGCAATTCACTAAATGTATAGCAATACACTAAATGTATAGCAATACACTAAATGTATAGCAATTCACTAAATGTATAGCAATACACTAAATGTATAGCAATATACTAAATGTATAGCAGTTTACTAAATGCATAGCAATATACAAAATGTATAGTAATACACTAAATGTATAGCAATACACTAAATGTATAGCAATTCACTAAATGTATAGCAATATACTAAATGTAGAGCAATTTACTAAATGTATAGCAATATACTAAATGTAGAGCAATTTACTAAATGTATAGCAATATACTAAATGTATAGCAATATGATAAATGTACAGCAATACACTAAATGTATAGCAATATACTAAATGTATAGCAATATACTAAATGTATAGCAATATACTAAATGTATAGCAATACACTAAATGTATAGCAATATACTAAATGTATAGCAATATACTAAATGTATAGCAATACACTAAATGTATAGCAAAGTAAGACGTAGTCCAAGAATGTAAAATACTGTAAATGTATTACATTTGGCTGTGTATTCTATTTAGCGCCTTTGGCGGAACGCAGCTTCCGCTAAATCAAGTACATCGCTAAATGCCATCCGTAAATCTACGCTAACTTGTTGAAAAAACGATTTCCGCCAAATATCGTACACGCCAAATATAATACGTTTACAGTAGATTCTGGAATAACTAGCTTCAGATTTGACGTTTTTATTGCTTGTTCATTGGTTGCAAACCGAATTTTACAGGTGACATGTTTATGACATTGCTACAACAGATGTTGCAACTGTTAAACCAGCATTAATGACCTAATCTGAAGACGGGCTAGTTATTCACATTCTAATGCAAGCTTTGCATATTTCTTAACATACAATGTCTTGTTTCATTGCTGAAATTCATTAGTAAATATTTATATTTGATGTTTTGTTTCTCATCATACCACTTTGGGCAGTCTTTGGCGTCACAATCGGAAACTTCTGTGATTTATTAACACTTGTTGACTACCTCAAACTAGAGTGCATTAGCCAATCAAAATGCAAATTACAGAATGGTTTCTTTAGTATTTGTGTTTAACATGTTTGGAGTTATGAAGAATCTAAACAAACTTTTCATTAGATTTTAATTTCCAGTTATTGAAAGAAAAATCATTATTATTATTATTATTTTATTCTTTTATAAAATGCAAAATTACATATAGTTTCTATGCACTGTACAATGTTTGTGCTAATAATCAATGATAATATACTAATAAAAGACCTGCAAGAGCTATAAAGGAAATGATAAAACAATAGAAAGAATTTAAATAAAACATGATAGTAAAATGACAAAGTGGTTGACTTTGACTTGACAAGATGCATTTGGCATACAGGTATTCGTATGCTGGATCAAAATTCAGTTCAAAGTTCAGCTATTCTGGAGTCATTTAAAAAAGTAACAATTCTTTATACAATTTTGATATAGAATATTGCAGAACAAATTAACGACCATATTTTGACAGATTTTTGTACCCAGGACTTCAGAATCTGGATTTTAAGAACATTTTCATTGTGTGCAACACTTCACAGTCTTCAGATGAACCCTACTCCACTGAAAACCTTCACAACATGAAAGGGCACTTCAAATTCCTGTCTGACCCCATCCCTGTCACAACCATCAACTTCAACGATGTACAGGTATTCTTTTTGTTGCAAAGTCAGTCCAGAATGTGTTTGCTGAAAACAAATGAAGATTTTATGATGTATAGCAAGATACACTGTACATGCAGATGTAGTGTACAACCTCATTTATTGTAGACATACATGTACTTCCTTCCATAGGGTCAAAATACTGCAGATTGACAATTTTCATTTTGGTTATAGAATTCTGCATATTTGTATGCAGACATGAAAAGAGACTCTTGATTTTAGGATGGGGGGGGGGGGGGGGGGGATTGGCTTTCTTGAGTGCTTGAATCAGTTGAAATGATAAGCATTATTGGTAAATTTTAAGTTGTAATTTTAACTGTTTGAATTTCTTAACTGGTATTGCACTATTTAACTGATGTACAAAATAGATTGCTTTTATTGCATTTTCTTACATTGTGTGTTAAAATGACATGTGAGGTACAGATATATGTTTTCAGATAAACTTTTGCACAAAGAAAAATGATTTTGTTGTACAGTGCCAAAGAAATAATGACTACATACTCACAAGTGTGCGACATTATTGAAATAATTACTATGCAAGTGTCAGACATGCTTAGGGTTATTGATTACTGCTTGAATCACCAAATGACAAAGAAAACACAATTATATTTGCAATCTCGTGAAAGTACTATTGAATGAAATAAATTTGCAAGAAACTTCAAGTGATTTTTCATCAATTGTAGACATATATGCATTGTGATTGCCTGATACATGTAGTTTGTTTTGACTTGTCATTGATATAACACTATAATTCAGTGTCTGATCAATTGTCAGTATGCTACATGAAGAATAATTTTTCAATGAAAAAAATGAACTTAAAGTAGGCTGTTACAAATTTCTGCATATTTCCTGTGACCATGGACTTAGTGCAACTTTGTATTGTGTTTTAAAAAATCTATGTCTGCAGTATATTTATGATGAAATTTGAATATTAGATACAAAATGTGCATATATTCAAATCAAGGGTTTTAGCTTATTATCACAGTATAGCGGGGTTTTTTTCCACGGGTCTAAAATTTGGCGATTTAATTGCTCAAAGTATGCAATAATTTTAGCTGAATAAATTTTGGCAGACAAGGAAGAGTTTTCTCTCTTGCAAATATTAAAGTCACATTTGAGTGCATATTTGGCAAGTGAAATTTTAGCGGAAAGCTATGGAACCGCTAAAATAAGCCAAATTAATCACTCCGTGGGAAAAAAAACGCTATATGGTATCTGATTGCTTTTCTCTGACTGTTTATAATTTACAGTTACTGAGGAAGGTTCACGAGGGTGTTGATTTTGGAGTGGAAATTCCGATTAAATGCCCGGGCAAACTTGATGCTCTTACTGTATGGTTTGATCTCCATCTATACCAAGACATCACTGTGACAACCAGTCCATCTGGTCCAAACTGCTGGGAACAAGCAATATTTCCTGTACTACCCATATCATCAAATTCCAAATCAGGTATCTTCATTTCTTCATCACAGTGACAAGGAACTTGGGGGCATGGAGCTAATGCTGGTAAACATGCTAGTAAATGCTCCTGTTGACCTAGATATAGAATCCCTCAAATTCATTTGTGCCATTGAGGACTAGCAAGCTTTTACAGAGATGATTTAGTTTGGGGATGGGGTGTACTATCTCTGTGATGTTGAAGTAGTACAGTCTGGACGGTACTGTCTACATCTATAAGAATACTTTTACTCCTAAACATCTAGCTTATACTGTACACAACAATCGCTTATGACTGGACAATGTACCATGACCCTGATGAAAAGTAATTTGACCAGGTCAAGGTCACTTAAGTTTAAACTTATTTAACTTTTTTGCAAGTCTTTTAGGTAACAGATGACTCTTAGTTTAAAGGAAAATTGATGTTTTTAACACTGTTTAACTCTTAATTGAGTCATGAAAAGTCAATATATTTATAAATTATAGTGAAAAATATATTGTAGAATCACTTATTTTGTGGAGTAAAATTTTTGTCATTTGGAGAAAAGTTGAGCATGTTCCTGGCAACTTGATTTCATGGTTGAACAGTTGTTATCCATTATTGTGGTTCAGTTTCTCTTTCTTGTGGAGGAAAATTCATGGGCATGCCCATATTACCAATCCAGTGACAATGAAACCTTTGTGAAAATAATGAAATATGAACAGCAATATTGAATTACAAAACACTTTTACAGATGAAAAGGAGAATATCAATCAGAAAGAAGGAGAGAGGATTGCTTCAACTTTTAGCCTCAGTAATAGTCGTTTACACCTAAAATCATGGCAGAAGGGAGAATCTACAAATGTCCAAGCATCAGAAGACAATAAATGCCTCAATTATAGTAAAGGAGAGAGGACTTTCTACATGAATAGAAATGAACTTTATAGACTGAATAATCTGCATTTGAATAGGTTACACTGTAAAGCTTTATCTCAAATTAAGAGCTGCCATCCAGATAAGACATTGACACTTTTGGACTTTTCTTGTCTCTTCTCTCCCATCAGCCTTCAGATGGGTTGCCATGGATACCCATCTGGAACAGTAGTTATGAAGTCTGAATCTCATGAATTATACCAAACTCTTTCCAATACAAACGACCTAAGTGAATTGAACTATGACCTTTTGGATGTAAATGAATGGCGTGGTTTGACTCAGAAATATGATGTCATTCTGTGCGATCCAGTGGAGATGTGTGGAGCTTTAAGGCAGCAGATTTTTGAAGATTTGGACATTCTAAAGTAAATATGATATTTTGCATCATTTTGGATTTGCTTTTATGTAAAAAGATAAGTAACTGTGTAGACTCGGTAGAAAATAACACAGTGTCCACAATAGCCTGACATGCATGTACGTGTATTTGTAGACAGTTCACTAGAATATGATCATTTGATTGCCTCTCCCTTTTTCCATAGGTTAACTTGCCTAGAAAGAAAAGGGCAAATTGTTCCTGGGATTATACGGATTAATGCTGTGTGTGTGGAGTCTGAGAGTCTGATGTCTGACAGCGCAGTACTGGAGGATGACGTGACCTTAGGCCTTCGAATTGCTGAATTCATCAATGAGTATCAGGTAACGAGGCAGGATTTTGCATTCTGTGTAGAGCAAAAAGATGAGTTTCTACTCTGAGGGTAAATCAGTCCACTATTTTTCCTCTCAAGGATGGAAAATTCACCCAACTTTAGCATAAAATACAACTAGTATTGGCATTGGGTACTGTATAAATGTTCACAATCAGGAAGATGGCATTCTCTGTGACCATGTTAATTTTGAATGAGACTTAATACATGTACTAATGTTAGTTTATTTTGAATGAGACTTAATACATGTACTAATGTTAGTTTATTTTGAATGAGACTTAATACATGTACTAATGTTAGTTTATTTTTAATGAGACTTAATACATGTACTAATGTTAGTTTATTTTGAACAATCGTTTGATTACTGTAAATGTACTTTTTTCCACGGGGTCATAATTGGGCAAAATAACAATATCTGTTCAATCCGCAGTTAGGAAATTATGCCAATTTCTTTGTTTGCCATTGTATGTCTTGTATGCACTTTAAATTTTCCGCACAACTTTGACCTTGTATATGGCGTATATTAATCCTACAGGGAAAAAAGTACATCTACAGTATATGTAAAAATGACTTGTTGGATGGAGAAACCATTCTGAGAATTTTGAGTTTGGAGTTGATGATTTTCTTATTGGCCTAATAGGATTTCTGTTACAACAGGCTACCACACACCTGGATGTTGACTTCCTTCATCTAGATCATGTCCGGCTCACTGATCCATTTCAACTTTTCCAAATTGACTTGAATGAAAAATGTGAAGACAAACCGTCATCATTTCTTGATCTAAAGAGCACGGTCACTGTAACTGCCACAGACACGGGACATATTACTGCGGTCATTTATTGGTTTGAATTTGAACTTTGTGAGGGAATTACTCTGTCAACTATAGAATCTGTGTTGCCTTGGAATCAAGCAGCTGTGATGATGAAATTGTGTGACCTTGACGTTGTATGTGGTCAGCAACTAACGGTTCAGGCCACAGTGAAAAACAGCTGCATTGGAATTACTGTTGATGATGAATTTGTGGATGTCAGCTAGGAGATGTAAATCATTTTAGTCAAAATACTCCAATACACTAAAACTCGGGTCACAGCAAATTCCTGGGGTCCTGTTCATGATTTACTTTGTTATATCCATAATTAGCTACGTACATCAGTATAGCAAATTATTTCTGCAGTTTATAATGAAAGGACAAATTACAAAGCATACAATAACCCTCCAAATATTCATCTTTGTTTATGGAATAAAATATTTTGGATCATTATCATAAAGAGCAAAAAACCACTTGTAAACACTTTCTTTTATTTTATCATCTGTGCAAAATTCATTTTGAGGACATAAATGACAAATAATTATTGAAAGTTTTACAGCTGTGTGGTGTTCATGTGTGCTATATTGTTCTGGATTTCCCTCCTACCTCCTACATAGGAGCACATCTTGTTGAGTATAACCAAGTGTGCATTACTATGCAATTAAAAATCATTAAATGCACTAATGAATATCATATATATATATATAATATATATTTATATGTACGTGTGTGTGTATGTGGTTAAAGGGGTGAGCACTCTAGACCACGTTTTCTAATAGGAAGTTTGCATATCAGCATAAAGCAAAAGCTCTTAGTGTGATATTTATATGTAGCATGTTTTTATTTGGCCGGATTGCACAAGGTGCAAAGGGCTCATAGAATGGTGAAAGATGGACGGCTTCCCCATAATAGGGTACCTACTTTGTGTAGTCAACTCCTCTCACTAACTCGACATCCCTCAAACTTTGTACAGTTGTTATGGATACACTGAAGATGTGCATGTCTTTTTGAAAGTGATCAGACATTTTTTTTAAAAATATACGTGTAGTTGAACTTTTTTAAGCATGTCTTGAATAAACGGTACCTATTTTATTATTAACTCCTCATACAGCATTCATTTGACATCCTTCAGGCATTGTACAGCTGTTATGGAAGCATTGAAGACGTGCATGTGTCTTTTTAGAAGTGATCGGACATTCTTTGAAAAATTTACAAGTACATGATATAGTTGAACTTTGTCATATTTTAAGCATGGTACCTACTTTGTGTAACCAACTCCTCTCACATCTTTTACGTGACATTTTTCAGACCTTGTACATTATAGGTGTTATAACAAGAGTCCCACAGGCCTTATCAGTCACCTGAGTACTAGTGAAAAAGTATCACTATTCCCAAGGGCTATGAAATGTAGGAAAAAATTCCTGTTCTGAATATCTAAGCTAAATTGTACTGCTCAGCAACAGTATAAAACAAGATGTGTTCTTAAAACTTCACTGCCCTCAAAAGTGCATACACTGATGAGAGGCTTTAAATAATATTATAGGTGTATTAACATTAAAACATCAAAAGATACAACTAATTTGGACCCATCCTATAGAGTTAAAACCTTGGGTTGTGAAATTTACCATTTTTTTGTACATCCTTTTCTTTTATTCCTAAGCATGCATTTAGATTTTATACAGTATCAGCAAATACATAAATACTATTTACTAAGTTTGGCCCCACTCTGGGGTCAGAACCCCTACTCTGGGGATCATGAAATTTACAATTTTGGTTGAGGACTTCCTGCTCTACATCACTATACATTTAGTTTTTCATAAACAAGTGTGGTTCTAGAGAAGATTTTTGAAAATTTGTCAATTTAGGGAGTTTTTGTCCCCGTCCCCCCTAGAATCCTGAAATTTACAATTTATGTTATCCTTGTTCCAAAGATGCTTCATACCAAATTTGAAAAGAATTGGAATGATGGTTATCAAGAAGTTAAAAATGTCTATTGTTCACACATTTAATAACTGACCATTTTGGCCCCACCCTGATACCAAAACCCCTAACCCAGGGATCATCAAATTTACAATTTTGGTAAAGGACCTCCTGTTCTTTCTAAATACCTATTTACTCAATAGCACTAAAGATGTTATTTAAGTGTTTTACACATAAACACTATATATCAAGATTGGCCCCACCCTGGGGTCAGAACCTCTTCCCCGGCGATCATGAAATTTACAATTTTGGTAGAGACCTTCCTGCTCTACATCACTATGCATTTACTTTTTCTTACAAGTGTGGTTCTTGAGAAGATCTTTTAAAATTGGTCAATTTTGGGCAGTTTTTGTCCCATCCTTAGGGCCCCAGGGGTGCTGGAGTCCTGAAATTTACAATTTATGTCCCCCTTGTCCCTAAGATGTATCATACCAAATTTGAAAAGAATTGGACTAGTAGTTAACAAGTTAAAAATGTTCAATTGTTAACGCAGGGTGCACGACAACCAATTGCAATAGGTCACCTGAGTAAACTCAGGTGATCTAAAAATATTGAAGATATACATGCGACAATTTAAAAGTCCTTCTGGTTATTTTTATGTCTTTTTTCCAGCATGCTTTGTACTGCTGTCACTATGTTCTGTTCTTGGGTCTATTTTTTTATTAAAGAGAGGAAGAACCCTATTGATTTTGGGGTCAAAAGGAGACATTGTACACTCTCTACAGGCCACTTATTTTGTTTCTTCTCAGGTAGCTTTGTTATCGAGAAAGAAAAGGTCAAAGTTCAAGATCACTTGGGACTTAATAGAAAAAGCTTGTAGACACTCTACAAACCACATTTGTTACTCAATTAATTTGAAATTACACATGTAGCATTGTTATCAAGAGAGCAAGAGCCCCAATTGCCTATTGCGTTTGGGGTCAAAGGGACCTCGGAAAACACATGTAGACACTCATTGCAAGGGAATATACCCTGCAGTGCTGGTGGTACTTTCAAATTACCTAAAATAGGGCAGAATGTGGTCCTATATAGTATTTGATGGTTGCATGCAACACACCATCCCAAAGCCAAACATTGATCCATGAAGTCGAGAGGTCATGTAGGTTTTTCAGAACTACATGTAAAAGCAAAATGGGACAATTACAATATCCAGACAAGGTAAGGACTGGACACTAAATTAGAATTCACACACTGCAGTTTATGTTTTATTTCATTAACAAAATCAACAAATACCATATGAATTGATAATGGGTGTACATCAAAAAACAGATTCTGTTCATGATTGTACATACATGTACTTTTAAGGTAGCTCCACCCTCAAGTGACTTTCTTCTTGTTTCAAATTAGATTTAATATACATGTAGTTTGATTAAACCAACAAGCAAAAAAAAAAGGTTATGTTGTCACCTTTTTAAAGATGTCAGACCTACACAAATAGAAGTACATTGTATTAACATAAGAAATACGCACATTTTCATTTAACAGTATAATAAAAAGTATGTAACAACTAGTTAAAATGTCAAAATTTTCATATTAAGGGTTCAAAAATACTGCTACTTTTTAAATATATATATAAAATAATTGTGGATAATATCAGGGAAATCATTGACATAAAATAAAGAAAATACCAGCACGAGTTATTGCCCTCGACAACACTTTTTAATATACATGATTACCAGTATCAAGTAGTTCACTAGATTTTTTATTGTACCCAATGAAAAAAAAATCCTACAAAACATTTTATCCTGCATAAAATTTAATAAACTAAAGATTTTGCAAAAAGTATGACATCACATATGGATAGAGTTACTTTAACCACCATATCTAGGCCGAAATGTCACACAAACACACATCCACACCTTCTCCCAGAAAGACCAAATCCTAGTACAGAGGATTTAAAATGGGGTGAACTTTCTGTGCTTAACTGAATCTCCATTGAAGCAAGCATATGTACACAAACTGGTTAAAATACAATCTTGGCAAAAGTGGCTTGATTACCAGGTTTTCAAGAATCACAATTATTTTCTGGTTCTAAGCTATCACAGATCACATATAAGCACAGAGAAACCTGTCTAAATCAGACATGCTTGGTACATACCCGAAAAAAAATCTTAGTACTCAACATTTTGAACAATACACCATCTGGATAAGTTGTACATCTCTACAAGCTGTCAATAATGAGACGTTAAGAAATATACACAATCCCTTCCCCAGAGCAAAATATACTGTGCAATGTGTATCTTCTCTGTGTAAAAATGACTGTATTTACAAAGAAATGTTTCAGTAAGTGTAATTAAATCACGCATGCATGTATACCAGTTCTGTAAAATGGCAAGTACATTTATGCTGACTGTAAAATGACACTGGAAGCAGGAATTCCTCATTCACGGAATGATTTGAAAAAGTTAAACAGCATGCTTTGCTCATATCTGAGGCCATTTGAAACCTTAATAAAAGTAAACATATCTGTACTTGTAATTGAATAGAATATATACATATATATATACAGTATTACTCATGGTACATATTACATGTTTAACTCATGATGTCATCAAAGCAATCATTCAGCATTGAAATGTTCTTCTGAAAGTCTAACATTGAAGAAGAAAAAAACTCAACCAAAATTATGTTTACAAGGATTTCAATGGTGAGTGGCATAGACAAGGAGGAATACACAAATGCATAACATTTCTTGGCCTTATCGCACAACATTTGGAAATACATAAATATCCACTTATGAAACAGAAGAGCTCTTTTTGCCCTTGTTTGCCTGTCTGTCAGTAAATGACTGTGATGGACCTTTCTTGCCTTCATCCTGCTCCTCCTCTGTAGCTGATGATGTGGAAGATTTGTTTTCTTGTGCAGCTTCCAGGATATTCTTCTCTGTTGGTGTGTTTTCTTTTAAAGCTTCCAGGATCTTCTTTACCATAGTATTATCTACAGCCTGAGGTCCTGCAAAAATGAGAAAGCAATTCTCTGTTGAGTTTTCAATTACCACAAATCTATAGACTTTGAATTAACCCATTTTTGTGGTAATATAAATTTTCTCAGCCAGCTGGTATGTGGCTGGAAATTCAATATTCATTATTACCACAATTTATATATTGAGAAAGATTGAATCCATCAGAACTGTAGATACTTGGTTAGAAATTACCATACTACAGTTTGTTTTTATGCCCCTGAGATCGAAGATCGGGGGGCATATTGTTTTAGTCCTGTCTGAAACTTTAACCTTGCTAATAACTTTTGAAAAGTAAATGCTAGAGCTTTGATATTTCACTTGAGTATTCCTTGTGATAAGACCTTTCCGTGGTTACCAACATTTTTTACCCTGACCTTGGAGTTTGACCTACTTTTTGAAAACTTTAACCTTGTTAATAACTTCTGAACAGTAAGTGCTAGAGTTTTGATATTTCACATGAGTATTCCTTGTGAAAAGATCTTTCAGTGGGTACTAAACCTTTTGACCTTGACATTTGACCTACTTTTAATAAATTTGACGTTGTCATAACTTCTAAATGGTAAATATTAGAGCTTTCATATTGCACATGAGCATTTCTTGTGACAAGATCTTTCTACTGGTACCAAGATATTTGTCCTTGTGATCTTGGCCATCTTTGGAATTGACCATTATCGGGGGCATTTGTGTTTCAAACACATCTTGTTTAAACTTCAAGCTGAAATGTGTTTTCAGAGTATATCATTAAGATATTCAGATTCAAAATACACAGCAGCAGGGAGACTGTACATCACAATACATGTATCAAACATAGGAATTTAGACTGACCTTCATATTAATGTAAACAAGTTAAAATCCTAGTTAGCATCTTCATCATCCAAATATTTTCCTCTTTATTTTAGTCAGAATTCCTTCATCCTCCTCATCATCATTACTAACAGTGCCTCTAGTTGGTCTTTCAGAATTTTGAGACTGTCCCTCTGAAATAGAGTTCATGTTTCATTTCAGAGGTCAACTAAACAGGCACCCAAAGTTTTGTAGCAAGTAAGACTGGAATCCTTTATGGACTTATAGAAATTTCTGCTTATAAGATGATGAAAATTCCACTAGGGTTGTGATATACATTCCCTTTATTACCTCAATTTTTATATTTCATTTATTCGACATTCTAATTTTTCATGGTAGGTGTTAAGGGAAAAATTGAGAACTTTGAAAGTTTATAAATATTAACAATTTGATTTTTTTTTTAGAGAATTTCAATGAAATGTATGTTATGACACAGAAAAATATAGAATATGACATGAAATAACAAGCTGTTCATGGGCCACATCACTCAACTCACCTACTACACTTTCCTATGTCAAACATTAAATGAATAACTTAAAAACCCTTTTGTGGCTTCATCTCAGCCCTGGGCTGGGGTCATGGTGTGAAGAAACTTAACGTTTACATAATTTCATTTAAACTCAAGAATGCTGACATGTCAATTTCAATAAAGTCTCCTAGTTCTTCAAAAAATCCTAAATCTTTCAACCTCTCTTGAAGTCCCACTCCCCAAATCATGGGAAGTACAAACTAAACAAAATCTGCACTAAATGAAGATGCTTGCATCTAATTTGACATATTGTACCCCTGTGGTGCTTGAAAATATTTTTCAAAATATTTCCTATCTGGAAAACTAACTTCTCTGTGGTCTAACTCTGAACTTACGAGGAGTTGTGGCGTACAAACTTGAATATACCCTTCATAAGGATTAAGGATGTTTTCATCTGAATTTGACAAACTGCACCCATGATCTTGGCCAAATGATCATAGTTTGGGTTAAAATAAACTGTTGTGCCCTAAGCAACCTTTAAGCTTCAAAAGTTTGTCCATTATAAAACTTACTATATAAATCATTGAGCCACACCCTGACTAAAACCCTACCCAGGGGTCATGATTTCAACAATTTTGGTAGAGGCTGCTCTCTCTCCTTGTATAATTAGTACCCAGTTTGGCTGTTTGATGTCCAGGCAACAAGAAAAAGATTCTTATACATTAAAGCCCACCCTAGCATCAGAACCCCTGGACCACAAATTTCAAAATTGTGGTAGAAGCTTCTTTAGTCATTAAATGTTTTTAGTTTGATGTCCATGATTAAAGATTTTTAAAGAAATAACACATTTTCACAATAAAAATTATAAAGCCCCACTATAGCACCAGAACCCCCCCGACTCTAGGCCATAAATTGCATGAATTTGATAGAGGCTTCTCTCCTCACTACTCCTATAGTATTCAGTAGGTTGTTTTATCTACAGGAGTTAAGAAGATTTTTAAAGAAATAATGCACATTTACTACATATGAGCCATAGGACCCCATCCAGACACTACAATCTATGATCCATGAGGTCATGAATTTCAAAACTTTGATAGGAGCACCTTTGCTCATATTGACTATGCACTGTTTGACATGTATAATATATGCCCTGAGTAAAGATGATTTTCTGAGGTTTTGGCCCCACTACTAAGCCCCTAAGAAGACAGGGGCCATGGAATTTATGAATTTAAATAATGGACAAAAACAGATTGCAGTTGATATCTTCCCAGTTACATGTACTATCCACACCTCTGTAATGATACTGCTAGTGACTACATCTCTGTGATAGTGAAGCTGTACCTTTATCAGTGTTCACAATTCCCTCCACTGATCCATTAACATCTTTGTCCAGCTCAGCATATGTGGTAATTAGGGCCCTCTGTTCTGGTGTCAAAGACCTAAACATTTGATGTACAGTGCATTTACAAAACAACTTCCATTCTAATGTACATGTAATTCAAGTGTATATTCAAATTTTGCTTTTAGCCATTCTTACCTTGGAATTTTAATTTTAAAATGCACATAATGGTCACCATAACCATAACTATTGACCCTGGTGATCCCTTTTCCAGGAACACGTATCCGATCATGGGACTGTGTGCCAGATGGAATCTGAAATTCAATATACATGAATCACAATTTCTGATCTTTTATTAATACTATTTGTATGGTCTTAGCAGTTAAATGAATCAGTCTACTTGATCAAATCTCCAAGATAAAATTTTTTTTTGTAAAAAGAATAAATTTTCATTTTACCAAACTCCAAACAAGATGCACTGTGAGCAATGCTCACTAAGAATACCCCCCGTTTACCCCAATCTCCCAAAGGGTGTTGTTAATAGGTATAAATTACCTCTTTCCTGAGTGTAAAAATATGGTATGCATTTGTAGAAGAAAATGGAAGATATAGTCCGAACACAAATCCATGGCATAAACCTATAATTTTGACCTTGAGATTAAAGGTCAAGGTCATAAAGAGGTCATGAATGTACATGACACATCGTCTCATGGTGATACACTCATGTGTCAAATATGGCATGCCTATGTCAAAGAACAAAGAAGTTATGGCCCGGACACGAATCCATTGTAAAAAAAAAAAACCTTTAATTTTGACCTTGAGGTCAAGGATCAAGGTCATATAGAGGTCATGAAGGTACTTGACACATCGTCTCATGGTGATACACTCATGTGTCAAATATGGTATGCCTATGTCAAAGAACAAAGAAGTTATGGCCCGGACACGAATCCATTGTAAAAACCTTTACTTTTGACCTTGAGGTCAAGGTCATATGGAGGTCATGAAGGTACATGACACATCGTCTCATGGTGATACACTCATGTGTCAAATATGGTATGCCTATGTCAAAGAACAAAGAAGTTATGGCCCGGACACGAATCCATTGTAAAAACCTTTACTTTTGACCTTGAGGTCAAGGTCATATGGAGGTCATGAAGGTACATGACACATCGTCTCATGGTGATACACTCATGTGTCAAATATGGTATGCCTATGTCAAAGAACAAAGAAGTTATGGCCCGGACACGAATCCATTGTAAAAAAAAACCCTTTAATTTTGACCTTGAGGTCAAGGGTCAAGGTCATATAGAGGTCATGAAGGTACTTGACACATCGTCTCATGGTGATCTACCTTTGTGCCAAATATGGTATGCCTAAGTCAAAGAACAAAGAAGTTATGGCCCAGACACGAATCTGCACAGACAGACAGACGGATGGACGGACGGACAGACAGACAGAGTGATTCCTATATACCCCCCAGAACTTCGTTCGGGGGGTATAATAAGAAGGTGTCCTTGTTCTAATGAATCTAAAACAGTATTTGGAAATGCAGCAGAGGTAGTTTTTTAAACGGACATTTGAAATCTAGATATACTTGACTTGTCACAATATCGATAAAAGAAAGTGGCTTTCTCTGTGTTCTGAAGAGCAGAAAGAAAGAAACCACAAGATACCTACATTGTATATGCATGAATATTGTACAAGTTTCAAAGAGAATGAAGAGCCTCTGAAGCACAAGACTGAAGATAATTTTTGGTGCTGGTTACCTTGAGGTGTAATTCCTCGTACACGCCTGCTATCCGTAAAGTTCCTCCTAAAACAGCTTGTGAAAGACTGATGGAGACTTCTGAATGTACATCCGCTCCCTCTCGTCGGAATAAATTACTTTTTGCAACCTAAAATATTATATAACAACTATGTCATGGGCCATCAAACGATCTCTTCCCCCCCCCCCAAGTTTATTTGACTTCTAATGAAGCTTGGCAACAAAATCAAATACATATGTTTTATGGAAAATGCCCAATTCTTGTGCAGTTTGTACAAAGTCCTGAGAAGATTTGGGTATTTCACAAGCTTAAATGAAGTGATCAATACTCAAAACATTTTATGAGCATGTGCAATATTGACAGGAAAAAACCCACCAACATGCTCTAATAATCGCATTTTAAACAATTATATGTGTTTTGCATGTGTCTCCTAAAAGTGATTAAAACATACATTTTAAATTTACCTTCTTACTACACTTTAAAAAAGCAGCATGTTTTCTTTACGTACCTGTAATGTGACAAATAATTCCTGTTTTCCCACCTTCAGTCTCAGTGTCTGCCCATGCTCCACACCTATTGAAATGTACAAATACATTCAAAGGTATACAAACTTCATACATGTTCAATGGTACATTTTCCTACATAAATTCTAGTATTAGTACTTCGGTCTAGTCAACAAATTTAGAATTGTTGAGACTAGATGAAAGTCTTTCATGCAGATATAGAAATGGAAAACAGAAAAATTATTACACATACAATGCATGTGCTCTTTGAACCTTACAGTGGTCTTATGAAAGTTAATGGAAATGACTGGATATGCCTGAATGTACACAACATGAGGATGCTTCATTTGTAGTTTTCATGTTCTGTACATTTAAATTTCTTTTTCCAGTATTGTAGACATTGTACAGTCAAATCCTGGGGAGGGGCTTTGGTTTGAAATTTCTACTTTATGTGGCAACATTTGCATATTCACACAAGGAGAATCTTCTTTATTACATTTAGAATCTTTCAGCCAAAAAACAAAAAAGTTCACTCTTGTACACATATTTGACATTCTCTCAAAATGACAGATGAAGACACTTTTATCCAAGCCTTGTAAATTGACTGACAATCACAATGACACTGACCTGCTGGGACAGGAATATTGATGTTTTTAGAATGACACACATCTACTGACCTGCTGGGACAGGAATATTGATGTTTTTAGGGAGTACAACAGAGCCCTTTCCATTACATTCTGTACATTTTCGTGCAATAATTTTCCTTCTGCCTTGACATTTTCTACAAGTTGACCGCATCACAAAGGGCCCAGTATTGATGGTTTCCTATGAAATTTAATTCATTCTTTTAAAAGATGCATTGATTTAAAAATAAGTTGTACATTTAAGAATAAATATGATAGCACAGGTAATAAAGTCTAAGAACGAAGAGTGAGGATTGTTGAAGTGAGAAAAAAGTAAAAATTAACCAAAAGATTTAAAGACAGAAAATGTTTTGCACATCAACAAATTTTACCCCATCAACAAAACACATTTCTTCCCAACATTAAGAATTGTGAACACTTTACCAGTCCAGATCCATTGCATTGGGGACAGGTTTCAGCAGAAGTTCCTGGCTCTGCCCTCCTGCCCATACATTTTGGACACTCGTCAACAACATTCATTCTCATCTTTTTGTTAATGCCTCTGGCAGCTTCCTCGAATGATAAATCCAGATATACCTGCAATTTTGTAAGATATCAAATGTGAAATCTCTGCAAAATGTACAAATAATTAGTGCCCTATTGTAATTTTCTACACACCCCAAGAACATAGGTTCTAGTGTATTTCATTTATACAGCAGCTATTCATTTATGCCTTAGAAAATTAACAATGTTAGTATACTTCATTTCCTGCTATCCTTGTTCTACTAATTCATGTAATTGGTAACATTTCTTGTGTAGGAAGACAAATATCAAATTCTGATGAAAATTTTATAAACCCACTACACACATGTTTGTAATTGATTTGAATTTATAAATATTTGAAACCCTCTCTTGTCACAGATTGTACAATAATTCACACACCTCAGCAGCTTGTGCAAATCCATATTGAGAACTTTCATAATCTTCACTTTCAGCAAAGTTTCTAAAATTGAAATTATCTCCAAAAATGTTTCTGAACAATTCCTCTGGGTCCACATTGCTCCTGAAACCTAAATATTATTCAAATCATTAGCGACAGTGTATCACTATGAAAAACTGCACATGTTACTATTCTATTTGCTAAACTCCATTTCAATAATATTTACAAATTTATTGATAGATTCATCTTCTCAATAGATTTCAAAACTCATAATTTTCTAATAATACCAACAACAAAAAAGTAAATGTGTGCTTCCCATTAAATGCCTCTGAAAAACAGGGTAGGTAAAATGGATTTTTGTGTGTGTGTGTGTGTGTGGATAAAGTATTTAACAAGAAATGTTTGTAAAACATATATGCCCCCCCCCCCTCCCCCCCGGTACAAAATTTGAAAAGGGTTACACACATGTAACATTTAATTGATAGCAGTGCCAAACCAATTCAAGATATCGAGCAGACAATATCTTCCAAAGTCCAGAGAGGATTGACCTAACATAAAAAATAGGGGTCACCTACTCCTTATGCTGTTCCAGTGTACCAAGTTTGGTGTCAATCAAGCAAATGATTCTTAAAATATAGGAGATACCATATTACTATGTCCAGTTTAATCCTTGACCTTTGACCATATGAACCTTTATGATGTACCAGTTTACTGAGTTTGATGTTTGTCAAGCAAAGGGTTCTCAAGATATTGAATGGATAGTATATTCCTATGTCCAGTTTGACCCTTGACCATGTGACCTCAAAATCAATAGGGGTCATCTACTTCTGAAGATGTATCAGTGTACCAAGTTTGATGTCTGTTAAGCAGAGGGTTCTCTAGACATTGAGCAGTCAGTACATTCCTATGTCCAGTTCAACCCTTGACCTTTGACCATGTGGCCTCAAAATCAATAAGGGTCATCTACTCCTCACAATGTATGAGTGTACCATGTTTGATGTCTGTCAAGATATTAAGCAGACAGTATCTTCCTATGTCCAAAGTGGATTGACCCTTGGCCTTTTACCTTTTGACCTGAAAATCGATAGGGGTCCTCTTCCACTCTTAACCAACCCACATATGCATTATTATTACAATCAAGTGAATGGTTCTCAAGATATTGAGTGGACAACACATGATCTACTGACCAACATACCGACTGACCAACAGGTGCAAAGCACCTGATGAGGGGTAATAAAAAGTATGTAGCACTAGTGGATATTTGATGATAAATGAAAAAACATGCATGATACTGAGATATTCTGCAAATGTTACTCAAAACCATGATAACATCCACACTTTCTGACATCATAAATTCCTGGTGTCATCAACTTTTTGGAGGTAACCAAAGGCTGAGTAATTAAAGGCAGATAATTTAATTACTATAATTGGAATCATATTCAGAGCTTCAAAATATCAGCAGCGGGGATTGAAAAATACACTAGGTCAGGAAATCAGAACCAAACAATTACTTTTTTTTATACCTAATAAAAATTGACACCTATAAAATCACCTTACATCGAAAACATTTATAATACAGAAATCCATTCCTACCTTGACTGCCATAAGTGCCTCCAAATCCATGGAATCCTGGGCCACCAGCCTGGGGACCGGCCTGACCATAGGTATCATACTGTCTTCGCTTGGACTCGTCACTTAATACCTAATACATATACCAAAATACCGTCTTTACAAATTTTCAGGATATTGACTTTCCTCCACAAGATTTTTGTAACTCTTTAAATTGCAGAGTTTGAAACTAACTCTCTTATTCAACTAATAGTGAAACAATCATAATTGGAACATTTCATTAGCTCCACTTCTCCATCACTATAGAGATGTTAGACCAAATCATTTAGTGAAGGGGGGAGGGTTAAGGAGTGAGACACAAGACTAGAAATTTGGGAACCAAAGTAAAACAATTTTGGTGAGTAAACTTGTAATCATAAAATAGGAAATTGTAGTTAATTTTCATTTTCCCCCCACATGTAGAGTGACTGTCACTTCTCTGGATAGTGTGTATTTCAAAAAATAGAATAGTTTGTATATATTAAAACAAAATTAAATGCCCCCACAATTGCTGTTATTTTTTCCCTCTTAGATATAACATGAAAATCCATGCATTCTGAAATGTTTTGCACAGACTCGAAGACTCGTTTTCAGATGGATAAAGGTGTAAATCAATATTTCATCAACATTTACTTCACATGGTTCCCAAGTCCTTCCCTACTTTAACACTGTAATCACAGTGAAATTGCTTGTAATCAGTGTGCTTTGTTTGCAGTATGGATCTTTCATCTCTGAGCTATTTACCAAATTGACATTAAGAATTGGTGTTTTGTCATTAAAATAGTTCAAAACTGCAAATAAACTATAGTATACTCAAACAAGTCACTAGCCCTTCAGGCTATTTTTATCTCAGGATTTGATAGTCCGTTTAATAAAGACAAACCCTGATCATGATTCTGACATACACTGTAGCATCACTTGATCTTCAAAGTTTATAATTCATTTACACTTCCAATGCTAGAAATTAATACCTACAAATTTACATTTACCTCATAAGCTTCTGCAGCCTCCTGGAATTTCTTAGCCGCCTCTTTGTTGTCTTTGTTTACATCTGGATGGTATTTTTTGGCCAGCTGAAAATGGACAGTTAATAAGCAAGCTCTTTCAAGGCTAAAATTGTGTTTCTATCATATAGAGGTACCTACATGTAACTTTCTTCAATTGAAGTTAAACAAATTGAAGCTTAATCTGAAGTTTAACCATTCTCCGACATCCAGAAAATTGAATATAACATTCATAGCACATGTGACTTTACACATAAATATTTTCTAACCTTATAATATGCTTTCTTGATTTCCTTTTGATCAGCAGTCTTTGGGATCCCAAGGACTTTGTAGAAATCCTCTTTGAACTGTAGAGAGGAAGTGTGAAAAGATTTCTTTTGTAGACACGAAATCTCATGCTGGGTCACTGTAAAAACATATTACAAAAACCTAAGAACAAGAGTGCATGGATTATTGGTTTCCATAAATGAGGAAATTGCAATTTGTAATCTTATCTACATGAATTTCTATGATTGATTCATAATTATTCTTATACATATCATTTCTCCTAAATTTGAAAAAACTACTTGTTAATAAGATTTTCATAATTCACGTATCATATTACACAACTTAAAATTTCCTGTTACTTGACAAAATGGATTCAAGTTCTTCCTGATGGGGCTACAGTACCATATTTCAGGAGTATACCACAGGTATCTGAATTTTAATCAATCAATAAATATAAAAACCCTCTATGTATTTCTCTGTATCTATCTTTTTCTATTCATATCTATTTGTTGATTAAAATTCAGATACCTGTGATCTTGCACATCATACCATTGTACAAATGTTTTTGAGGTCTGAGTTTAATATACTGCACATTTTAATTTCCCTAGTCTGTACAATAAAATGGATTGTCACTTTTTATCAACCTGAAGAAAATTATGGCGGACAAATCCTCTGGCCCAGTAGTTTCAAAAAATATATATATAATATAATAATGTTGGTCAGTGTTTGAAAAAAGATTGCAACCCCTCAAGATGCAAATTTTGCTGTGGGGGAACAAATTTCTTTGCATAAACACCTAACCACTTAAACCAGACATGTTATTAAAATTTCTGCTAATCAAAATTTAGCTTTGTCATATCTACTTATTGTAACATGCCATGGGGCAGACTTCGTAAATTTTATGAAAATTATGTATGATCAGAATCGAAATTATGGAAACTGAGTCCTAGTCGTTTATTCATTTTCTTTGAAGATAGTAATAAAAGTAATTTTAAAAATTGCAGTTATTTTCTCAGGGCTAGTAGGTCTTCGGCACGGCTGACAATTTTTACAAGCAAGCAGCCCTGTGTGTCTAGCTAATTTTACAGCAAGTTTTCAACACTGGTTGGTGCAATTTTACAATTCAGAATGTTTTTACATGATTTAAGAATGCAAGAAATCACTGAAACAAAAAATTTTGGTGTGGCTTAAGAATTAATGAAATATATAAAGAGACGAACACTTTGACACTTAATAAGTGACTTAAAAACACGTGAATTGTGTTAGATAGACCCTTTGTTGTGATTACGTAAATATTTATTAACCTAAATTCTTGTTAATAAAATTCATATAACCATCCCTTGACTGAAAAAAATATATGCTAGATCTATAAAATTCAGTAACACCTTCAAACTGTTTTAGTATAATGTGTACATAACAATGACGTAATAATTTCACCACTGTCACTGTGCTCATCTAACGCTAGATTCTTGCCTTTAGACTTATCTAGTGGCCGATGCAATCGAGAGAAAGATGAAACAGCACAAACTGAAACAGCACACGTATTCCCGGTAGAAATGTTGAGAACTAATCCATTATTCTCCGTCAAACTTAATTTTCTCAAAGGCCACCGGCTACATGCTCGTCTGAGGGTCGCCATGCTGTGTCAATGTCACATCGAAAGGATAAATTATTTCACTTCCGACAAGATGCAAACTTTATATTTAACTCATTAAAAACACAAATAGACGAATTACTTTTCATTTGATTGATTATCTTAATATTTCATGACATATTTTGAAAAGATATCATATCATTTGCAAAAGACGGATGCTGATTATCAAATCCACATAATCCCATTCAGTTCTCGAAAGGTACAATAAAATTCAAACCCAGACTAATCGCGGAAATAGAAAAATTGAGGAAACAAAAGTTGTGGTATAGCAGAAGAAAGGATAAGATCTTATTTTTGGATTTTAATGAAACACATATATGTTAGAAAATGATATGAACAATCCAGACATTACAACTTTAAATTTTTAAACAGGTAAACTTCTGTGTGCAATTTTGTATGCATGCGAAATGCAAATAAAACGTCGAGTACTAGTAACCGCCCACTTTCTCGAATTTCCTCAAGTATTGAGGCATGTTACTTGTAATCTTGAAACCATTAAGTGGATTGACTGAGCATCTTTAAAGTAAGTACAGTTGTGATTTGAATTTTTCTTTAGATTCAACAAATCAAACAGATTATTATCACAGTGTCACAATTTTAGTTTGTAAACTATAGTATTATATTCTCTTCAGTCAGTATTGTAGTGCATTCACATAAATTTTAGTGAACGTTCATTCTTTTATTCGTTTTAGACATTCTTTACATCAATAAGCAGCATGGCCTGGCGGTTTAAGACTACGAAGTATAAAAATGCAGCTCCAAAGGTTGTTAAGAAAGAGGTATTTAAAAGTTACAAATTCATTTCCTTCTGTAACAGAAAGGGATTAGTGTACATCAGACTGGGTGGGATTCCCACCAGGACCTCTCACTAACGGGCGATGATTCGGGGTGAAATGTCATCCTAAATCGTCGCCAGCGACGATTTGGGATGGGGCGACGATTTAGGGTGTTAAACACCTCCCACTAATTAACAGCACATCTAATCCCTGATACACTTCATGTGCTTGACTTTACCATTAGAAAGTTCATTCGTTAAATACAGATGTTACAACAGGAGATCCATTGCTTCTTTGACGTTATGGATCAATATTCCGTTAATTATGAATCAATATTCTGATAAATTCTTTTGACAATATCATATGTTCATGCTTTATGTATAAAGTCAAAATAAATCAATTGAAATTAGTATGAGTTTATTTTAATATCAATGCATATGAGCTCCACTAAAATATGGTAAAGTCATATAATTATCCCCATGAAAGATTTCTTTGTTGTGATGATTGTAATTAAAAGTTTTAAACACCAAAAATAATCTCTTTGCATATTTCAAATTCTACAATAATCACATCTCCCCAAATTTGTTAGATAATAGAGACCTGTACTTTAATTTGTCCAGGAATGGATTGGAGATATTTCAGCAGGAAACTTGATGCAATGCTGTGGAAACCATATTAAAGCTGGATGTATTTATATGGCATTCAATGTTGATTCATCAGGTAAGTGTTTATATTTCTGAAATAACAACAAACTTGAATAGTGGCTGCATAAAAATGCACCAATTTACTTAATATGAATTTAAAGTGCGTACGTTTAGATGAAATGATAAAGTTTGTGTGTGTTAAATGACATACTGCAGAATCACAGGGATTACTTAATTTGTCTTTCTGTTTGTTTGATTGCCCATCTGTCTGTATGATTATCCTTCTGTCTGTCTAGCTGTCTGTCTGCCCATCTATCTGTCTGTCTGTCTGCCCATCTGTCCATCTATCTGTCTGTCTGTCTGACTAACCATCTGTCTGGGTTAATATATTACAAAGAAGCGCATGCAGAAGACACATTTCCTTGTTGTATTGTGATAATGGAATGATTTATTTGTTTGTTGTTTTTTCAGTGAAGTATACTTTTTCCTTTTATTTTCAGGGGGAGGTAACCTTGGCGTGTTGCCTGTAAGTAGCACAGGAAGGCTTGTGAATGGTTTGCCATTGTTGCCAGCTCATGGTGGTCAGTTAACTTACTGCATGAATGCATAGTGCTGAAACAGATAAGATAGAAAATAAAAGTCTTACCTTTTCTTCTTATCAATTTTTTATATACCTGTCTTTAGACGGGATGTATTGTGTTACAGAGATGTCCGTCAGTCCATTCAGGATTTTCTGTTTCTATTTTCATTTCTCTGTCACAAATCAAATTGAAACTTGATGTGTGGATTCTTTATGGATCAGTCTAGATCATGATGCAGTAGGTTTGTTCCTCTATTAGAAATTTAATGATATCTGGAGGGTACTGTGGAATCATTAGAATTTGTGGTGGCTCAATTTTCGTGGAATTCGTGGGTACCCCTCACCCACGAATTTACATCCTCCACGAAAAAAAAAATCATAATTACATTCCATAGTTACGTATTTAAAATTAATTTTGATTCCCAACAATTCTTTTAAAAATTTTCTTTGGTATATTGAACAAACTACAGGTTGTTAAACTTAGTCAATTTTGAGGAAATATTTTATGCAGGGCTCCTGGTTTGTCTATTTACCTCCTGTGTAGTATTTTAAGCTAGGATCTTCTATTTATCCATTGCAAAAGAAAGTCAAGAGCAAAGCTTGATGATGGCTACATACTACGGTAACATTTTGAGAGAAATTCTAAAACTCATGGATGAAAGAAAAAAAAACCCTACATAAGCGTGGGATGGGCGTAGTATGTACCATTTCTGATACTCTTGTTTTATAGAGGGGAATTCAATTGTGTATGCATGAAAGTTATTCTAAAGCATGTCAACTGAAATTTAGAAATGCAATTTTTGTAAGAGTATTTAAAGAAAATTGCATGTACATGCATTCGTTTACAATATTTGAAGGTTTGGTCTGAATAGATAATTTAAAATTATAGCAGTGTTTTTGTTGTAAAATGTATCATGGGCCTAAAAACATGTGCAAGATAGTGTAAATAATTTTCAAGCTTTAGAGGTATAGCATTTTTGTAATACTGCAACCATTGATAACTAAAACATGTTTGTTGTTGTTGGGGTTTCTTGGCATGATTCTAATTGAGATTTTAAAAATGAGATGATATTTTCAGTTTTATGATCTCCTTATTAAATTATACAAAGTGAAATTGAGTAAGTGATGTATGATTTTTCCAGATTTTGTGACAGACTTTGAATTTTCTCCATTTGATGATTATCTGTTGGCCACAGGATCAGCAGACAATTCAGTGAGTTATTAATATAACAGATATACTACATATAACAGTAGACTGGCTGTGCTTCAGCTTGTTCTGTGAGTTATTAATAGAACAGATATACTACATATAAAAGTAGACTGGCTGTGCTTCAGTAGTACTCTTATATTAAGCATTTTTGTCATGTTTAGAATTAACATTGATTACATCAACAAAACTGAAACATTTCAGCTCTGAAATTATTTATAGAGTACGTAGTATTAACTCTAGAGAGAAACTGCGTGTACTCTTAGTAACACACACTCTAATCATAATTAGATCCTTTGATCCACTCGCTAGGATTTTGTGAACTATGTGATCAGAGCATCTAATTTGAATTAGGTTGTCACAATACATATATTAGACTACATGAAAAAATCAATGACATGCATAGAGAAATATTAAGATTAGAATAAAGTTGATATTAATTTGATGTTTTCTTTCTCCACAGGTAAAGGTATGGTTACTACCAGAGGAAGACTGTCTCAGTGAGTTGTCTAACTTGAACCCAGTGATGATTGTTCCTAAACAGAATCGTAAAATAGAAAACGTGACATGGAACCCTATGGCTGAGGGGGTGTTGGCATTCACATGTCACGACTGTGTTTCTCTGTATGACATAGTCACTCAGAAAGAAAAATGTATGTATCTTATCCTTTGTATCTTATCCTTGTAATGATTGTAAAAATTTAAGCAAATAGACAGTTTTTGACAATAGAGCATCTTTGCATGATTGAATTTACAGACATTGAAATGTATTTATACGTGAACAGCAATCTCTGATCACAAGGACCAGATACAGAGTATCAGTTGGCGATGTAATGGACAAGTATTCGTGACGTCCTGTAAAGATAAACGCCTAAGAATCTTTGACCCAAGGGCTGGATCTATTGTACAGGTATATATATCATCTGAAAAAAAAATTTAATTGCTTATTTTCACATTGGTTTAATTTTCATTGTTTTCATGGTATCGACACACTAACAAATTGAAGTCATCCACAAACTGAATATAGAAATACCAAGCGACAACCCTCCTACCACATAGTGGTAATCAAAACCCCATAAGGAGGCTAGTTTTTCTCAAAAGAATTTCAAACTGTGAAATCTTATTCATAAGAAATAAATTGAGAAACAGCATACACATTACACATACATGTACCTTTCTCCCAGAAGTTCTGAAATCTTATTCTAGCATGTCAGAAATTTGTATTAATTTATCTGTCAAACAATGAAACTTGCTACTGGTCTGAGTGGATTTTTGGTGTACACAATCTTCAGAATGGTAGTTTTTAATAACTGTTTTCCTGTTTTATAAAGATTTATTGATTGTATCAGAATGCATGTTATGTGATTTACTGTTAAATTCAGCAGGGATTTATTTTGAATCATGTAGTCTTTCTCATTATATGTTGTCTCATCTCGGAAAAAAATTCTGTTGCAGGAAACTCAGGGGCATGATAACATACGTGATTCCAGGGCTCTGTGGATGGGTGATAAGGACATGATTTATACAACTGGCTTTAGCAGAGTAAGTTTCATGTCAAAGCAATGAATTCAATACATAACTTCTGATCAAAGTTTGATTTTTATCAACATTTGTCTCTCTGGCAGTAATATTTCACATTATCACCCTATTTATGCTTCAGAGATTCCAAGATCAAAGATCAGGGCCTGGATTAATAAACAGTGTTAGAATGTACTTAAGTATCTCGGCCCAGGTTTAATTGGTTTAGATTCTCTTTCTGGATGTCTGTTTAATTTCAACCAAACTTGGTGCAGAGTATCCTTGGGTGAGGGGGATTCAAATTTGTTCAAATGAAGAGCCATCTCCTCTTCCAAGGGGAGATAATTATGAAAAGGCAAAAACAGAAAATGATCTTAAAGATCTTCTTCTCAACAAGACCACTTAAAGAAAGAAAAGATGAAACTTATTTAGAATCTTCCTGACATAATAGAGATTCAAGCTTGTCCAAATCATGTCCAACAGGGGTAATGTGGGGTATCATAGAAGATTAAAGTTTTACATGGGAATATATAGGAACGTAAAATCTTCTTGTCAAGAACAGCAGGGCCATGATTTCTATTTTCATTTTATAGAGCATTTTGGAGGTAATCTAACCAATTATATAGGGCACTAATGAATATAGCATTCTAAAATATGGTGGCATTTTTAAAGAAATCTTCTCAAAAACCAATGGATCAAAAAAGACAAAATTTATGTGAAAGCTTCCTTAAGGAGTGGAGATGAAATATTGTTGAAATCATGGTCCCCTGGGGTAGGGTGGGGCCACAATAGGGGATCAAAATTTTACATGGGAACAACAGGGCCATGATTAGTCATATTTTAAATATGCAAGCCCTGTGGATAGGGTGGTGATACCATAAAGGAACAAAGGTTTTTATGGGAGTATACAGGGAAACACTTTTAAAATGTTTTTCTCAAGAGCAACAGTGTCATGAAAAACAAAAATGTTTTCAAGAATAGCATTAAATCATATCAATATGCAAACATTCTGAATTTAGGTGAGATTGGGGCTAAAATCAGGGATCAAATTTACATAATACATGAATTTAAAAAAACCCATCTTTTTCAGAACAGCAAAACCATGTTAGTCATATTGATATTGAGGCATTCCCATGTTGTGTAGATTCAAATTCAGTTAAGTCACAACCCCATGGGGCTAGGTTGGAGTCATAATATAGGGTCAACATTTGCCATGGGATTAAAGCAGGTAAAGATATTTTAAAATTCCAGGGCCAAGGGGGATTTAGGGATGTGGCCCATGGGCCTCTTGTTAGGGAATATTCCAACAAAATTATTTTATTTATGGCATATTTCCATAATAACTTTTGAACTTACAAAATAGAAACTCATGGTAAACTGAAAGGTCATAGCCTGTGTTATCAAGGTCATTTGTCAAGGTCAAATTTACCATAATTAATCCTATAATGGTCATTTACTGTAACTTGACACATATTATATTCATCAAGCAGTATTACTACTTTTGAAGATTCCAACATGGTGGCAATGGCCTTCGTTTGGTTGCTAAATTGTTATGCAGAACAGGTGCATATCAAGCTACTAAGATTTAAATGTGATTTTAAAAGTTAAAACATTTGTAAATTTAAAATGCCTGTCTTGAAATTTGTGAAATTAGTATCCCTAAATGATCAACAATAACTAGCATGACTGGTAAGACGAAGTATTGAAAACTATACATTATACTTTTATATTAAGGGCATATAAAATGAATGTATTTTAAAACAAAAAATCTTTGTTCCATATATAGAAGCATCTGTACATGTACTTGTAATTCTATGATTATATTGTTTTGTAGTCAAGAGAAAGGGAAGTCAAATTATGGGACTGTAGAAATTTTACTTCCTCAGTGTCAACACAGGGCATCGATTCATCTACAGGGTCTGTATTGTTACATACAATATACAGTGATTTCACACAGTAAGTAATTCAATGAAATATTAATTTTCTCTATTTCTTTCGCATTGACATTATGAATATTTTACTTGCAGAACACTGATTCCCTTATATGATGCTGATACTAGTATGCTATTCTTGTCTGGAAAGGTAAAAGGCAATTTAGGACATCTGATGTCATCATTTCATTAGAGAGCTTTAATTTATGTAATGAAATAAGTGTTAACATTTAGGATCCCTTTCCTCTTACAATATTTTGATAATAGAAAATCTTAAAATTCAAATGCATGTACATTTGATCAAATTTTATGTATATCTATTGAAGTTGTCAAGAGCATAGTTGCATCTGAATTCAGTGAAAAAAATTAATAAAGCCGTACTTTAGTACTGTAAGTCAGGAATTTTACATCCGATGGGGGGGGGGGAGGTGTTTACACCTAATAGATATACATTAAAGGTGGAATTACTACAATTGGAGAACTCATGCCGTATCTTTATTATTCAGACTGAGTGTCTTTGTAAATTGTTTTTCAATGATTTAAAGTCTGAAATGCTTAGAATATTCTAATATTAAGTAGGCAGATTTTTTTTTTATGAGGAAGGGATCATATTTTTTTCTATTGTATGTTTTCTTAAAATTCCTTGATGGCTGATGCTGGTCGGTAAATTTGCACATGTAAACACTAAACCTTTGAACATGAGGAGACCATGTTTTTGACTGAAGCCAGAATATAGTTACTGTAAAACATGATATTCAGCAGGTCTCAATACAAAGTAACAACATCTGGTCACCATGGAGAAAGCAATCAATAGTCTGATTGGGTTAGGGTTTTTTTTATGAGATTAATTCTGAGCTTATGTTAAATTGTTTGCTATTTATATTATTCAGCCTATAGTGATATAAAATTATCTTAATTTTCTTTAGAGATTT